>NW_027071832.1:0-140136 GCF_038088225.1 Cyrtonyx montezumae
GAGAGGAGTGGAATGCAGTGCAGTGGAGTGGAATGCAGTGGAGTGGAGTGGAGTGGAGAGTAGTGGAATGCAGTGCAGTGGAGTGGAGTGGAGTGGAATGCAGTGGAGTGGAGTGGAGTTGAGTGGAATGCAGTGGAGTGGAGTGGAGTGGAGTGGAGTTGAATGCAGTGGAGTGGAGTGGAGTGGAGTGGAGTGGAGTGGAGTGGAGTGGAGTGGAGTGGAGTGGAGTGGTGGAGTGGAGTTGTGTGGAGTGGATTTGAATGCAGTGGAGTGGAGTGGAGTGGAGTGGAGTGGAGTGGAGAGGAGAAAAGTTGAATGCAGTGGAGTGGAGTGAGTGGAGTGGAGTGGAGTGGAGTGGAGTGGAGTGGAGTGGAGTGGAGAGTAGTGGAATGCAGTGCAGTGGAGTGGAGTGGAGTGGAATGCAGTGGAGTGGAGTGGAGTGGAGTGGAATGCAGTGGAGTGGAGTGGAGTGGAGTTGAATGCAGTGGAGTGGAGTGGAGTGGAGTGGAGTGGAGTGGAGTGGAGTGGAGTGGAGTGGAGTGGAGTGGTGTGGAGTGGAGTGGTGTGGAGTGGATTGAGTGGAGTGGAGTGGAGTGGAGTGGAGTGGAGTGGAGTGGAGTGGAGTGGAGTGGAGTGGAGGGAAAGTTGAATGCAGTGGAGTGGAGTGGAGTGGAGTGGAGTGGAGTGGAGTGGAGTGGAGTGGAGTGGAGTGGAGTGGAGTTGAATGCAGTGGAGTGGAGTGGAGTGGAGTGGAGTGGAGTGGAGTGGATTTGAATGCAGTGGAGTGGAGTGGAGTGGAGTGGAATGCAGTGGAGTGGAGAGGAGTGGAATGCAGTGGAGAGGAGTGGAGAGGAGTGGAGTGGAGTGGAGAGGAGAGGAGAGGAATGCAGTGCAGTGGAGTGGAATGCAGTGGAGTGGAGAGGAGTGGAATGCGGTGGAATGGAGTGGAATGCAGTGCAGTGAAGTGGAGTGGAGTGGAATGCAGTGGAGTGGAGAGAAGTGGAGCGAAGAGGTTTGGAGTGGATTTGAATGCAGTGGAGTGGAGTGGAGTGGAGTGGAATGCAGTGGAGTGGAGTGGAGTGGAATGCAGTGGAGTGGAGTGGAGTGGAGTGGAGTGGAGTGGAGTGGAGTGGAGTGGAGTGGAGTTGAATGCAGTGGAGTTGAGTGGAGTGGAGTGGAATGCGGTGGACTGGAGTGGAGTGGAGTGGAGTGGAGTGGAGTGGAGTGGAGAGGACTGGAGTTGAATGCAGTGGAGTGGAGTGGAGTGGAGTGGAGTGGAGTGGAGTGGAGTGGAGTGGAGTGGAGTGGAGTGGAGTGGAGTGGAGTGGAGTGGAGTGGAGTGGAGTGGAGTGGAGTTGAATGCAGTGGAGTGGAGTGGAGTGGAGTGGAGTGGAGTGGAGTGGAGTGGAGTGGAGTGGAGTTGAATGCAGTGGAGTGGAGTGGAGTGGAGTGGAGTGGAGTGGAGTGGAGTGGAGTGGAGTGGAGTGGAGTGGAGTGGAGTGGAGGAGAGTGGAGTGGAGAGGACTGGAGTTGAATGCAGTGGAGTGGAGTGGAGTGGAGTGGAGTGGAGTGGAGTGGAGTGGAGTGGAGTGGAGTGGAGTGGAGTGGATTGGAGTGGAATGCAGTGGAGTGGAGTGGAGTGGAGTGGAGTGGAGTGGAGTGGAGTGGAGTGGAGTGGAGTTGAATGCAGTGGAGTGGAGTGGAGTGGAGTGGAGTGGAGTGGAGTGGAGTGGAGTGGAGTGGAGAGGACTGGAGTTGAATGCAGTGGAGTGGAGTGGAGTGGAGTAGAGTGGAGTGGAGTGGAGTGGAGTGGAGTGGAGTGGAGTGGAGTGGAGTGGAGTGGAGTGGAGTGGAGTGGAGTGGAGTGGAGTGGAGGAGAGTGGAGTGGAGAGAACTGGAGTTGAATGCAGTGGAGTGGAGTGGAGTGGAGTGGAGTGGAGTGGAGTGGAGTGGAGTGGAGTGGAGTGGATTGGAGTGGAATGCAGTGGAGTGGAGTGGAGTGGAGTGGAGTGGAGTGGAGTGGAGTGGAGTGGAGTGGAGTTGAATGCAGTGGAGTGGAGTGGAGTGGAGTGGAGTGGAGTGGAGTGGAGTGGAGTGGAGTGGAGTGGAGAGGACTGGAGTTGAATGCAGTGGAGTGGAGTGGAGTGGAGTGGAGTGGAGTGGAGTGGAGTGGAGTGGAGTGGAGTGGAGTGGAGTGGAGAGGACTGCAATGCAGTGCAGAGGAGTGGAATGCAGTGCAGTAGAGTGGAGTGGAGTTGAGTGGAGTGGAGTGGAGTGGAGTGGAGTGGAGTGGAGTGGGGTGGAGTGGAGTGGAGTGGAGTGGAGGAGAGTGGAGTGGAGAGGACTGGAGTTGAATGCAGTGGAGTGGAGTGGAGTGGAGTGGATTGGAGTGGAGTGGAGTGGAGTGGAGTGGAATGCAGTGGAGTGGAGTGGAGTGGAGTGGAGTGGAGTGGAGTGGAGTGGAGTGGAGTGGAGTGGAGTTGAATGCAGTGGAGTGGAGTGGAGTGGAGTGGAGTGGAGTGGAGTGGAGTGGAGTGGAGTGGAGTGGAGTGGAGTGGAGAGGAGTGGAGTGGAGTGGAGAGGAGTGGAATGCAGTGCAGTGGAGTGGAATGCAGTGCAGTGGAGTGGAATGCAGTGGAGTGGAGTGGAGTGGAGAGTACTGGAATGCAGTGCAGTGGAGTGGAGTGGAGTGGAATGCAGTGGAGTGGAGTGGAGTGGAGTGGAATGCAGTGGAGTAGAGTGGAGTGGAGTGGAGTGGAGTTGAATGCAGTGGAGTGGAGTGGAGTGGAGTGGAGTGGAGTGGAGTGGAGTGGAGTGGAGTGGAGTGGAGTGGAGTGGAGTTGAATGCAGTAGAGTGGAGTGGAGTGGAGTGGAGTGGAGTGGAGTGGAGTGGAGTGGAGTGGAATGCAGTGGAGTGGAGTGGAGTGGAGTGGAATGCAGTGGAGTGGAGTGGAGTGGAGTGGAGTGGAGTGGAGTTGAATGCAGTGGAGTGAAGTGGAGTGGAGTGGAGTGGAGTGGAGTGGAGTGGAGTGGAGTGGAGTGGAGTGGAGTGGAGTAGAGTGGAGTGGAGTGGAGTTGAATGCAGTGGAGTGGAGTGGAGTGGAGTGGAGTGGAGTGGAGTGGAGTGGAGTGGAGTGGAGTGGAGTGGAGTGGAGTGGAGTGGAGTAGAGTGGAGTGGAGTTGAATGCAGTGGAGTGGAGTGGAGTGGAGTGGAGTGGAGTGGAGTGGAGTGGAGTGGAGTGGAGTGGAGTGGAGTGGAGTGGAGTGGAGTGGAGTTGAATGCAGTGGAGTTGAGTGGAGTGGAGTGGAATGCGGTGGACTGGAGTGGAGTGGAGTGGAGTGGAGTGGAGTGGAGTGGAGTGGAGAGGACTGGAGTTGAATGCAGTGGAGTGGAGTGGAGTGGAGTGGAGTGGAGTGGAGTGGAGTGGAGTGGAGTGGAGTGGAGTGGAGTGGAGTGGAGTGGAGTGGAGTGGAGTTGAATGCAGTGGAGTGGAGTGGAGTGGAGTGGAGTGGAGTGGAGTGGAGTGGAGTGGAGTGGAGTTGAATGCAGTGGAGTGGAGTGGAGTGGAGTGGAGTGGAGTGGAGTGGAGTGGAGTGGAGTGGAGTGGAGTGGAGTGGAGTGGAGTGGAGTGGAGTGGAGTGGAGTGGAGTGAGGAGAGTGGAGTGGAGAGGACTGGAGTTGAATGCAGTGGAGTGGAGTGGAGTGGAGTGGAGTGGAGTGGAGTGGAGTGGAGTGGAGTGGAGTGGATTGGAGTGGAATGCAGTGGAGTGGAGTGGAGTGGAGTGGAGTGGAGTGGAGTGGAGTGGAGTGGAGTGGAGTGGAGTGGAGTGGAGTTGAATGCAGTGGAGTGGAGTGGAGTGGAGTGGAGTGGAGTGGAGTGGAGTGGAGTGGAGTGGAGAGGACTGGAGTTGAATGCAGTGGAGTGGAGTGGAGTGGAGTGGAGTGGAGTGGAGTGGAGTGGAGTGGAGTGGAGTGGAGTGGAGTGGAGTGGAGTGGAGTGGAGTGGAGTGGAGTGGAGGAGAGTGGAGTGGAGAGAACTGGAGTTGAATGCAGTGGAGTGGAGTGGAGTGGAGTGGAGTGGAGTGGAGTGGAGTGGAGTGGAGTGGAGTGGAGTGGAGTGGAGTGGAGTGGATTGGAGTGGAATGCAGTGGAGTGGAGTGGAGTGGAGTGGAGTGGAGTGGAGTGGAGTGGAGTGGAGTGGAGTTGAATGCAGTGGAGTGGAGTGGAGTGGAGTGGAGTGGAGTGGAGTGGAGTGGAGTGGAGTGGAGTGGAGTGGAGAGGACTGGAGTTGAATGCAGTGGAGTGGAGTGGAGTGGAGTGGAGTGGAGTGGAGTGGAGTGGAGTGGAGTGGAGTGGAGAGGACTGCAATGCAGTGCAGAGGAGTGGAATGCAGTGCAGTAGAGTGGAGTGGAGTTGAGTGGAGTGGAGTGGAGTGGAGTGGAGTGGAGTGGAGTGGGGTGGAGTGGAGTGGAGTGGAGTGGAGTGGAGGAGAGTGGAGTGGAGAGGACTGGAGTTGAATGCAGTGGAGTGGAGTGGAGTGGAGTGGATTGGAGTGGAGTGGAGTGGAGTGGAGTGGAATGCAGTGGAGTGGAGTGGAGTGGAGTGGAGTGGAGTGGAGTGGAGTGGAGTGGAGTGGAGTGGAGTTGAATGCAGTGGAGTGGAGTGGAGTGGAGTGGAGTGGAGTGGAGTGGAGTGGAGTGGAGTGGAGTGGAGAGGAGTGGAGTGGAGTGGAGAGGAGTGGAATGCAGTGCAGTGGAGTGGAATGCAGTGCAGTGGAGTGGAATGCAGTGGAGTGGAGTGGAGTGGAGAGTACTGGAATGCAGTGCAGTGGAGTGGAGTGGAGTGGAGTGGAGTGGAGTGGAGTGGAGTGGAGTTGAATGCAGTAGAGTGGAGTGGAGTGGAGTGGAGTGGAGTGGAGTGGAGTGGAGTGGAGTGGAGTGGAGTGGAGTGGAGTGGAATGCAGTGGAGTGGAGTGGAGTGGAGTGGAATGCAGTGGAGTGGAGTGGAGTGGAGTGGAGTGGAGTGGAGTTGAATGCAGTGGAGTGAAGTGGAGTGGAGTGGAGTGGAGTGGAGTGGAGTGGAGTGGAGTGGAGTGGAGTGGAGTGGAGTGGAGTGGAGTTGAATGCAGTGGAGTGGAGTGGAGTGGAGTGGAGTGGAGTGGAGTGGAGTGGAGTGGAGTGGAGTGGAGTGGAGTGGAGTGGAGTGGAGTGGAGTAGAGTGGAGTGGAGTTGAATGCAGTGGAGTGGAGTGGAGTGGAGTGGAGTGGAGTGGAGTGGAGTGGAGTGGAGTGGAGTGGAGTGGAGTGGAGTGGAGTGGAGAGGAGTGGAATGCAGTGCAGTGGAGTGGAATGCAGTGGAGTGGAGTGGAGTGGAGAGTAGTGGAATGCAGTGCAGTGGAGTGGAGTGGAGTGGAATGCAGTGGAGTGGAGTGGAGTGGAGTGGAATGCAGTGGAGTGGAGTGGAGTGGAGTGGAGTTGAATGCAGTGGAGTGGAGTGGAGTGGAGTGGAGTGGAGTGGTTTGGAGTGGATTTGAATGCAGTGGAGTGGAGTGGAGTGGAGTGGAGTGGAGTGGAGTGGAGTGGAGTGGAGTGGAGTGGAGTGGAGTGGAGTGGAGTGGAGTGGAGTGGAGTGGAGTGGAATGCAGTGGAGTGGACAGGAGTGGAGTGGAGTGGTTTGGAGTGGATTTGAATGCAGTGGAGTGGAGTGGAGTGGAGTGGAGTGGAGTGGAGTGGAGTGGAGTGGAGTGGAGTGGAGTGGAGTGGAGTGGAGTGGAGTGGAATGCAGTGGAGTGGACAGGAGTGGAGTGGAGTGGTTTGGAGTGGATTTGAATGCAGTGGAGTGGAGTGGAGTGGAGTGGATTGGAGTGGAGTGGAGTGGAGTGGAGTGGAGTGGAGTGGAGTGGAGTGAAATGCAGTGGAGTGGAGTGGAGTGGAATGCAGTGGAATGGAGTGGAGTGGAGTGGAATGCAGTGGAGTGGAGTGGAGTGGAGTGGAGTGGAGTGGAGTTGAATGCAGTGGAGTGGAGTGGAGTAGAGTGGAGTGGAGTGGAGTGGAGTTGAATGCAGTGGAGTGGAGTGGAGTGGAGTGGAGTGGAGTGGAGTGGAGTGGAGTGGAGTGGAGTGGAGTGGAGTGGAGTGGAGTGGAGTGGAGTGGAGTTGAATGCAGTGGAGTGGAGTGGAGTGGAGTGGAGTGGAGTGGAGTAGAGTGGAGTGGAATGCAGTGGAGTGGAGTGGAGTGGAGTGGAATGCAGTGGAGTTGAGTGGAGTGGAGTGGAGTGGAGTTGAATGCAGTGGAGTGGAGTGGAGTGGAGTGGAGTGGAGTGGAGTAGAGTGGAGTGGAGTGGAGTGGAGTTGAATGCAGTGGAGTGGAGTGGAGTGGAGTGGAGTGGAGTGGAGTGGAGTGGAGTGGAGTGGAGTGGAGTGGAGTGGAGTGGAGTGGAGTGGAGAGGAGTGGAATGCAGTGCAGTGGAGTGGAATGCAGTGGAGTGGAGTGGAGTGGAGAGTAGTGGAATGCAGTGCAGTGGAGTGGAGTGGAGTGGAATGCAGTGGAGTGGAGTGGAGTGGAGTGGAATGCAGTGGAGTGGAGTGGAGTGGAGTGGAGTTGAATGCAGTGGAGTGGAGTGGAGTGGAGTGGAGTGGAGTGGAGTGGAGTGGAGTGGAGTGGAGTGGAGTGGAGTGGAGTGGAGTTGTGTGGAGTGGATTTGAATGCAGTGGAGTGGAGTGGAGTGGAGTGGAGAGGAGAAAAGTTGAATGCAGTGGAGTGGAGTGGAGTGGAGTGGAGTGGAGTGGAGTGGAGTGGAGTGGAGTGGAGTGGAGTGGAGTGGAGTGGAGTGGAGTGGAGTGGAGTGGAGTGGAGTGGAGAGGAGTGGAATGCAGTGCAGTGGAGTGGAATGCAGTGGAGTGGAGTGGAGTGGAGAGTAGTGGAATGCAGTGCAGTGGAGTGGAGTGGAGTGGAATGCAGTGGAGTGGAGTGGAGTGGAGTGGAGTTGAATGCAGTGGAGTGGAGTGGAGTGGAGTGGAGTGGAGTGGAGTGGAGTGGAGTGGAGTGGTTTGGAGTGGATTTGAATGCAGTGGAGTGGAGTGGAGTGGAGTGGAGTGGAGTGGAGTGGAGTGAGTGGAGTGGAGTGGAGTGGAGTGGAGTTGAGTGGAGTGGAGTGGAGTGGAATGCAGTGGAGTGGACAGGAGTGGAGTGGAGTGGTTTGGAGTGGATTTGAATGCAGTGGAGTGGAGTGGAGTGGAGTGGAGTGGAGTGGAGTGGAGTGGAGTGGAGTGGAGTGGAGTGGAGTGGAGTGGAGTGGAGTGGAATGCAGTGGAGTGGACAGGAGTGGAGTGGAGTGGTTTGGAGTGGATTTGAATGCAGTGGAGTGGAGTGGAGTGGAGTGGAGTGGAGTGGAGTGGAGTGGAGTGGAGTGGAGTGGAGTGGAGTGGAGTGGAGTGAAATGCAGTGGAGTGGAGTGGAGTGGAATGCAGTGGAATGGAGTGGAGTGGAGTGGAATGCAGTGGAGTGGAGTGGAGTGGAGTGGAGTGGAGTGGAGTTGAATGCAGTGGAGTGGAGTGGAGTAGAGTGGAGTGGAGTGGAGTGGAGTTGAATGCAGTGGAGTGGAGTGGAGTAGAGTGGAGTGGAGTGGAGTGGAGTGGAGTGGAGTGGAGTGGAGTGGAGTGGAGTGGAGTGGAGTGGAGTGGAGTGGAGAGGAGTGGAATGCAGTGCAGTGAAGTGGAATGCAGTGCAGTGGAGTGGAATGCAGTGCAGTGGAGTGGAGTGGAGAGTAGTGGAATGCAGTGCAGTGGAGTTGAGTGGAGTGGAATGCAGAGGAGTGGAGTGGAGTGGAATGCAGTGGAGTTGAGTGGAGTGGAGTGGAGTGGAGTTGAATGCAGTGGAGTGGAGTGGAGTGGAGTGGAGTGGAGTGGAGTGGAGTGGAGTGGAGTGGAGTAGAGTGGAGTGGAGTGGAGTGGAGTTGAATGCAGTGGAGTGGAGTGGAGTGGAGTGGAGTGGAGTGGAGTGGAGTGGAGTGGAGTGGAGTGGAGTGGAGTGGAGTGGAGTGGAGTGGAGTGGAGAGGAGTGGAATGCAGTGCAGTGGAGTGGAATGCAGTGGAGTGGAGTGGAGTGGAGAGTAGTGGAATGCAGTGCAGTGGAGTGGAGTGGAGTGGAATGCAGTGGAGTGGAGTGGAGTGGAGTGGAATGCAGTGGAGTGGAGTGGAGTGGAGTGGAGTTGAATGCAGTGGAGTGGAGTGGAGTGGAGTGGAGTGGAGTGGAGTGGAGTGGAGTGGAGTGGAGTGGAGTGGAGTGGAGTTGTGTGGAGTGGATTTGAATGCAGTGGAGTGGAGTGGAGTGGAGTGGAGAGGAGAAAAGTTGAATGCAGTGGAGTGGAGTGGAGTGGAGTGGAGTGGAGTGGAGTGGAGAGTAGTGGAATGCAGTGCAGTGGAGTGGAGTGGAGTGGAATGCAGTGGAGTGGAGTGGAGTGGAGTGGAATGCAGTGGAGTGGAGTGGAGTGGAGTGGAGTTGAATGCAGTGGAGTGGAGTGGAGTGGAGTGGAGTGGAGTGGAGTGGAGTGGAGTGGAGTGGAGTGGAGTGGAGTGGAGTGGTGTGGAGTGGATTTGAATGCAGTGGAGTGGAGTGGAGTGGAGTGGAGTGGAGTGGAGAGGAGAAAAGTTGAATGCAGTGGAGTGGAGTGGAGTGGAGTGGAGTGGAGTGGAGTGGAGTGGAGTGGAGTTGAATGCAGTGGAGTGGAGTGGAGTGGAGTGGAGTGGAGTGGAGTGGAGTGGAGTGGAGTGGAGTGGATTTGAATGCAGTGGAGTGGAGTGGAGTGGAGTGGAATGCAGTGGAGTGGAGAGGAGTGGAATGCAGTGGAGAGGAGTGGAGAGGAGTGGAGTGGAGTGGAGAGGAGAGGAGAGGAATGCAGTGCAGTGGAGTGGAATGCAGTGGAGTGGAGAGGAGTGGAATGCGGTGCAGTGGAGTGGAATGCAGTGCAGTGAAGTGGAGTGGAGTGGAATGCAGTGGAGTGGAGAGAAGTGGAGCGAAGAGGTTTGGAGTGGATTTGAATGCAGTGGAGTGGAGTGGAGTGGAGAGGAGTGGAGTGGAGTGGAGTGGAGTGGAGTGGAGTGGAGTGGAGTGGAATGCAGTGGAGTGGACAGGAGTGGAGTGGAGTGGTTTGGAGTGGATTTGAATGCAGTGGAGTGGAGTGGAGTGGAGTGGAGTGGAGTGGAGTGGAGTGGAGTGGAGTGGAGTGGAGTGGAGTGGAGTGGAATGCAGTGGAGTGGAGTGGAGTGGAATGCAGTGGAGTGGAGTGGAGTGGAGTGGAATGCAGTGGAGTGGAGTGGAGTGGAGTGGAGTGGAGTGGAGTGGAGTGGAGTGGAGTGGAGTTGAATGCAGTGGAGTGGAGTGGAGTGGAGTGGAGTGGAGTGGAGTGGAGTGGAGTGGAGTGGAGTGGAGTGGAGTGGAGTGGAGTGGAGTGGAGTGGAGAGGAGTGGAATGCAGTGCAGTGGAGTTGAATGCAGTGGAGTGGAGTGGAGTGGAGAGTAGTGGAATGCAGTGCAGTGGAGTGGAGTGGAGTGGAATGCAGTGGAGTGGAGTGGAGTGGAGTGGAATGCAGTGGAGTGGAGTGGAGTGGAGTGGAGTGGAGTGGAGTGGAGTTGAATGGAGTGGAGTGGAGTGGAGTGGAGTGGAGTGGAGTGGAGTGGAGTAGAGTGGAGTAGAGTGGAGTGGA
This sequence comes from Cyrtonyx montezumae, assembly GCF_038088225.1. Lineage (NCBI taxonomy): Eukaryota > Metazoa > Chordata > Aves > Galliformes > Odontophoridae > Cyrtonyx > Cyrtonyx montezumae. Next base: position 9,703 of record NW_027071832.1, read on the forward strand.
GTGGAGTTGAATGCAGTGGAGTGGAGTGGAGTGGAGTGGAGTGGAGTGGAGTGGAGTGGAGTGGGGTGGAGTGGAGTGGAGTGGAGTGGAGTGGAGTGGAGTGGAGAGGAGTGGAATGCAGTGCAGTGGAGTGGAATGCAGTGGAGTGGAGTGGAGTGGAGAGTAGTGGAATGCAGTGCAGTGGAGTGGAGTGGAGTGGAATGCAGTGGAGTGGAGTGGAGTGGAGTGGAATGCAGTGGAGTGGAGTGGAGTGGAGTGGAGTTGAATGCAGTGGAGTGGAGTGGAGTGGAGTGGAGTTGAATGCAGTGGAGTGGAGTGGAGTGGAGTGGAGTGGAGTGGAGTGGAGTGGAGTGGAGTGGAGTGGAGTGGTTTGGAGTGGATTTGAATGCAGTGGAGTGGAGTGGAGTGGAGTGGAGTGGAGTGGAGTGGAGTGGAGTGGAGTGGAGTGGAGTGGAGTGGAGTGGAGTGGAATGCAGTGGAGTGGACAGGAGTGGAGTGGAGTGGTTTGGAGTGGATTTGAATGCAGTGGAGTGGAGTGGAGTGGAGTGGAGTGGAGTGGAGTGGAGTGGAGTGGAGTGGAGTGGAGTGGAGTGGAGTGGAGTGGAGTGGAGTGGAGTGGAGTGGAGTGGAGTGGAATGCAGTGGAGTGGAGTGGAGTGGAATGCAGTGGAGTGGAGTGGAGTGGAGTGGAGTGGAATGCAGTGGAGTGGAGTGGAGTGGAGTGGAGTGGAGTGGAGTGGAGTTGAATGCAGTGGAGTAGAGTGGAGTAGAGTGGAGTGGAGTGGAGTGGAGTTGAATGCAGTGGAGTGGAGTGGAGTGGAGTGGAGTGGAGTGGAGTGGAGTGGAGTAGAGTGGAGTGGAGTGGTGAGGAGTGGAGTGGAGTGGAGTGGAGTGGAGTGGAGTGGAGTGGAGTGGAGTGGAGTGGAGTGGAGTGGAGTGGAGAGGAGTGGAATGCAGTGCAGTGGAGTGGAATGCAGTGGAGTGGAGTGGAGTGGAGAGTAGTGGAATGCAGTGCAGTGGAGTGGAGTGGAGTGGAATGCAGTTGAGTGGAGTGGAGTTGAGTGGAATGCAGTGGAGTGGAGTGGAGTGGAGTGGAGTTGAATGCAGTGGAGTGGAGTGGAGTGGAGTGGAGTGGAGTGGAGTGGAGTGGAGTGGAGTGGAGTGGAGTGGAGTGGAGTGGAGTTGTGTGGAGTGGATTTGAATGCAGTGGAGTGGAGTGGAGTGGAGTGGAGAGGAGAAAAGTTGAATGCAGTGGAGTGGAGTGGAGTGGAGTGGAGTGGAGTGGAGTGGAGTGGAGTGGTGTGGAGTGGATTTGAATGCAGTGGAGTGGAGTGGAGTGGAGTGGAGTGGAATGCAGTGGAGTGGAGTGGAGTGGAGTGGAATGCAGTGGAGTGGAGTGGAGTGGAGTGGAGTGGAGTTGAATGCAGTGGAGTGGAGTGGAGTGGAGTGGAGTGGAGTGGAGTGGAGTGGAGTGGAGTGGTGTGGAGTGGATTTGAATGCAGTGGAGTGGAGTGGAGTGGAGTGGAGTGGAGTGGAGTGGAGAGGAGAAAAGTTGAATGCAGTGGAGTGGAGTGGAGTGGAGTGGAGTGGAGTGGAGTGGAGTGGAGTGGAGTTGAATGCAGTGGAGTGGAGTGGAGTGGAGTGGAGTGGAGTGGAGTGGAGTGGAGTGGAGTGGATTTGAATGCAGTGGAGTGGAGTGGAGTGGAGTGGAATGCAGTGGAGTGGAGAGGAGTGGAATGCAGTGGAGAGGAGTGGAGAGGAGTGGAGTGGAGTGGAGAGGAGAGGAGAGGAATGCAGTGCAGTGGAGTGGAATGCAGTGGAGTGGAGAGGAGTGGAATGCGGTGCAGTGGAGTGGAATGCAGTGCAGTGAAGTGGAGTGGAGTGGAATGCAGTGGAGTGGAGAGAAGTGGAGCGAAGAGGTTTGGAGTGGATTTGAATGCAGTGGAGTGGAGTGGAGTGGAGTGGAATGCAGTGGAGTGGAGTGGAGTGGAATGCAGTGGAGTGGAGTGGAGTGGAGTGGAGTGGAGTGGAGTGGAGTGGAGTGGAGTTGAATGCAGTGGAGTTGAGTGGAGTGGAGTGGAATGCGGTGGACTGGAGTGGAGTGGAGTGGAGTGGAGAGGACTGGAGTTGAATGCAGTGGAGTGGAGTGGAGTGGAGTGGAGTGGAGTGGAGTGGAGTGGAGTGGAGTGGAGTGGAGTGGAGTGGAGTGGAGTTGAATGCAGTGGAGTTGAGTGGAGTGGAGTGGAGTGGAGTGGAGTGGAGTGGAGTGGAGTGGAGTGGAGTGGAGTGGAGTGGAGTGGAGTGGAGTGGAGTGGAGTGGAGTGGAGTTGAATGCAGTGGAGTGGAGTGGAGTGGAGTGGAGTGGAGTGGAGTGGAGTGGAGTGCAGTGGAGTGGAGTGGAGTGGAGTGGAGTGGAGTGGAGTGGAGTGGAGTAGAGTGGAGGAGAGTGGAGTGGAGAGGACTGGAGTTGAATGCAGTGGAGTGGAGTGGAGTGGAGTGGAGTGGAGTGGAGTGGAGTGGAGTGGAGTGAAGTGGATTGGAGTGGAATGCAGTGGAGTGGAGTGGAGTGGAGTGGAGTGGAGTGGAGTGGAGTGGAGTGGAGTTGAATGCAGTGGAGTGGAGTGGAGTGGAGTGGAGTGGAGTGGAGTGGAGTGGAGTGGAGTGGAGTGGAGTGGAGAGGACTGGAGTTGAATGCAGTGGAGTGGAGTGGAGTGGAGTGGAGTGGAGTGGAGTGGAGTGGAGTGGAGTGGAGTGGAGTGGAGTGGAGTGGAGTGGAGTGGAGGAGAGTGGATTGGAGAGGACTGGAGTTGAATGCAGTGGAGTGGAGTGGAGTGGAGTGGAGTGGAGTGGAGTGGAGTGGAGTGGAGTGGAGTGGATTGGAGTGGAATGCAGTGGAGTGGAGTGGAGTGGAGTGGAGTGGAGTGGAGTGGAGTGGAGTGGAGTGGAGTGGAGTGGAGTGGAGTGGAGTTGAATGCAGTGGAGTGGAGTGGAGTGGAGTGGAGTGGAGTGGAGTGGAGTGGAGTGGAGTGGAGTGGAGTGGAGTGGAGAGGACTGGAGTTGAATGCAGTGGAGTGGAGTGGAGTGGAGTGGAGTGGAGTGGAGAGGACTGCAATGCAGTGCAGAGGAGTGGAATGCAGTGCAGTAGAGTGGAGTGGAGTTGAGTGGAGTGGAGTGGAGTGGAGTGGAGTGGAGTGGAGTGGAGTGGGGTGGAGTGGAGTGGAGTGGAGTGGAGTGGAGGAGAGTGGAGTGGAGAGGACTGGAGTTGAATGCAGTGGAGTGGAGTGGAGTGGAGTGGATTGGAGTGGAGTGGAGTGGAGTGGAGTGGAATGCAGTGGAGTGGAGTGGAGTGGAGTGGAGTGGAGTGGAGTGGAGTGGAGTGGAGTGGAGTGGAGTTGAGTGGAGTGGAGTGGAGTTGAATGCAGTGGAGTGGAGTAGAGTGGAGTGGAGTGGAGTGGAGTGGAGTGGAGTGGAGTGGAGTGGAGTGGAGTGGAGTGGAGTGGAGTGGAGAGGAGTGGAATGCAGTGCAGTGGAGTGGAATGCAGTGGAGTGGAGTGGAGTGGAGAGTAGTGGAATGCAGTGCAGTGGAGTGGAGTGGAGTGGAATGCAGTGGAGTGGAGTGGAGTGGAGTGGAATGCAGTGGAGTGGAGTGGAGTGGAGTGGAGTTGAATGCAGTGGAGTGGAGTGGAGTGGAGTGGAGTTGAATGCAGTGGAGTGGAGTGGAGTGGAGTGGAGTGGAGTGGAGTGGAGTGGAGTGGAGTGGAGTGGAGTGGAGTGGAGTGGAGTGGAGTGGAGTGGAGTGGAGTGGTTTGGAGTGGATTTGAATGCAGTGGAGTGGAGTGGAGTGGAGTGGAGTGGAGTGGAGTGGAGTGGAGTGGAGTGGAGTGGAGTGGAGTGGAGTGGAGTGGAGTTGAATGCAGTGGAGTGGAGTGGAGTAGAGTGGAGTGGAGTGGAGTGGAGTTGAATGCAGTGGAGTGGAGTGGAGTGGAGTGGAGTGGAGTGGAGTGGAGTGGAGTAGAGTGGAGTGGAGTGGAGTGGAGTTGAATGCAGTGGAGTGGTGTGGAATGCAGTGGAGTGGACAGGAGTGGAGTGGAGTGGTTTGGAGTGGATTTGAATGCAGTGGAGTGGAGTGGAGTGGAGTGGAGTGGAGTGGAGTGGAGTGGAGTGGAGTGGAGTGGAGTGGAGTGGAGTGGAGTGGAATGCAGTGGAGTGGAGTGGAGTGGAATGCAGTGGAGTGGAGTGGAGTGGAGTGGAGTGGAATGCAGTGGAGTGGAGTGGAGTGGAGTGGAGTGGAGTGGAGTGGAGTTGAATGCAGTGGAGTGGAGTGGAGTAGAGTGGAGTGGAGTGGAGTGGAGTTGAATGCAGTGGAGTGGAGTGGAGTGGAGTGGAGTGGAGTGGAGTGGAGTGGAGTAGAGTGGAGTGGAGTGGAGTGGAGTTGAATGCAGTGGAGTGGTGTGGAGTGGAGTGGAGTGGAGTGGAGTGGAGTGGAGTGGAGTGGAGTGGAGTGGAGTGGAGTGGAGTGGAGTGGAGAGGAGTGGAATGCAGTGCAGTGGAGTGGAATGCAGTGGAGTGGAGTGGAGTGGAGAGTAGTGGAATGCAGTGCAGTGGAGTGGAGTGGAGTGGAATGCAGTGGAGTGGAGTGGAGTTGAGTGGAATGCAGTGGAGTGGAGTGGAGTGGAGTGGAGTTGAATGCAGTGGAGTGGAGTGGAGTGGAGTGGAGTGGAGTGGAGTGGAGTGGAGTGGAGTGGAGTGGAGTGGAGTGGAGTGGAGTGGAGTGGAGTGGAGTGGAGTGGAGTTGTGTGGAGTGGATTTGAATGCAGTGGAGTGGAGTGGAGTGGAGTGGAGAGGAGAAAAGTTGAATGCAGTGGAGTGGAGTGGAGTGGAGTGGAGTGGAGTGGAGTGGAGTGGAGTGGAGTGGAGTGGAGTGGTGTGGAGTGGATTTGAATGCAGTGGAGTGGAGTGGAGTGGAGTGGAGTGGAGTGGAGTGGAGTGGAGTGGAATGCAGTGGAGTGGAGTGGAGTGGAGTGGAATGCAGTGGAGTGGAGTGGAGTGGAGTGGAGTTGAATGCAGTGGAGTGGAGTGGAGTGGAGTGGAGTGGAGTGGAGTGGAGTGGAGTGGAGTGGAGTGGAGTGGAGTGGAGTGGAGTGGTGTGGAGTGGATTTGAATGCAGTGGAGTGGAGTGGAGTGGAGTGGAGTGGAGTGGAGTGGAGAGGAGAAAAGTTGAATGCAGTGGAGTGGAGTGGATTGGAGTGGAGTGGAGTGTAGTGGAGTGGAGTGGAGTTGAATGCAGTGGAGTGGAGTGGAGTGGAGTGGAGTGGAGTGGAGTGGAGTGGAGTGGAGTGGATTTGAATGCAGTGGAGTGGAGTGGAGTGGAGTGGAATGCAGTGGAGTGGAGAGGAGTGGAATGCAGTGGAGAGGAGTGGAGAGGAGTGGAGTGGAGTGGAGAGGAGAGGAGAGGAATGCAGTGCAGTGGAGTGGAATGCAGTGGAGTGGAGAGGAGTGGAATGCGGTGCAGTGGAGTGGAATGCAGTGCAGTGAAGTGGAGTGGAGTGGAATGCAGTGGAGTGGAGAGAAGTGGAGCGAAGAGGTTTGGAGTGGATTTGAATGCAGTGGAGTGGAGTGGAGTGGAATGCAGTGGAGTGGAGTGGAGTGGAATGCAGTGGAGTGGAGTGGAGTGGAGTGGAGTGGAGTGGAGTGGAGTGGAGTGGAGTGGAGTGGAGTTGAATGCAGTGGAGTTGAGTGGAGTGGAGTGGAATGCGGTGGACTGGAGTGGAGTGGAGTGGAGTGGAGTGGAGGGGAGTGGAGAGGACTGGAGTTGAATGCAGTGGAGTGGAGTGGAGTGGAGTGGAGTGGAGTGGAGTGGAGTGGAGTGGAGTGGAGTGGAGTGGAGTGGAGTGGAGTTGAATGCAGTGGAGTTGAGTGGAGTGGAGTGGAGTGGAGTGGAGTGGAGTGGAGTGGAGTGGAGTGGAGTGGAGTGGAGTGGAGTGGAGTTGAATGCAGTGGAGTGGAGTGGAGTGGAGTGGAGTGGAGTGGAGTGGAGTGGAGTGGAGTGGAGTGGAGTGGAGTGGAGTGGAGTGGAGTGGAGTGGAGTGGAGTGGAGTGGAGTGGAGTAGAGTGGAGGAGAGTGGAGTGGAGAGGACTGGAGTTGAATGCAGTGGAGTGGAGTGGAGTGGAGTGGAGTGGAGTGGAGTGGAGTGGAGTGGAGTGGAGTGAAGTGGATTGGAGTGGAATGCAGTGGAGTGGAGTGGAGTGGAGTGGAGTGGAGTGGAGTGGAGTGGAGTGGAGTGGAGTGGAGTGGAGTTGAATGCAGTGGAGTGGAGTGGAGTGGAGTGGAGTGGAGTGGAGTGGAGTGGAGTGGAGAGGACTGGAGTTGAATGCAGTGGAGTGGAGTGGAGTGGAGTGGAGTGGAGTGGAGTGGAGTGGAGTGGAGTGGAGTGGAGTGGAGTGGAGTGGAGGAGAGTGGAGTGGAGAGGACTGGAGTTGAATGCAGTGGAGTGGAGTGGAGTGGAGTGGAGTGGAGTGGAGTGGAGTGGATTGGAGTGGAATGCAGTGGAGTGGAGTGGAGTGGAGTGGAGTGGAGTGGAGTGGAGTGGAGTGGAGTGGAGTGGAGTGGAGTGGAGTTGAATGCAGTGGAGTGGAGTGGAGTGGAGTGGAGTGGAGTGGAGTGGAGTGGAGTGGAGTGGAGTGGAGAGGACTGGAGTTGAATGCAGTGGAGTGGAGTGGAGTGGAGTGGAGTGGAGTGGAGTGGAGTGGAGTGGAGTGGAGTGGAGAGGACTGCAATGCAGTGCAGAGGAGTGGAATGCAGTGCAGTAGAGTGGAGTGGAGTTGAGTGGAGTGGAGTGGAGTGGAGTGGAGTGGAGTGGAGTGGAGTGGAGTGGGGTGGAGTGGAGTGGAGTGGAGTGGAGTGGAGGAGAGTGGAGTGGAGAGGACTGGAGTTGAATGCAGTGGAGTGGAGTGGAGTGGAGTGGATTGGAGTGGAGTGGAGTGGAGTGGAGTGGAATGCAGTGGAGTGGAGTGGAGTGGAGTGGAGTGGAGTGGAGTGGAGTGGAGTGGAGTTGAGTGGAGTGGAGTGGAGTTGAATGCAGTGGAGTGGAGTAGAGTGGAGTGGAGTGGAGTGGAGTGGAGTGGAGTGGAGTGGAGTGGAGTGGAGTGGAGTGGAGTGGAGTGGAGTGGAGTGGAGTGGAGTGGAGTGGAGTGGAGTGGAGTGGAATGCAGTGGAGTGGAGTGGAATGCAGTGGAATGCAGTGGAGTGGAGAGTAGTGGAATGCAGTGCAGTGGTGAGGAATGCAGTGCAGTGAAGTGGAGTGGAGTTGAATGCAGTGGAGTGGACAGGAGTGGAGTGGAGTGGTTTGGAGTGGATTTGAATGCAGTGGAGTTGAGTGGAGTGGAGTGGAGTGGAATGCAGTGGAGTGGACAGGAGTGGAGTGGAGTGGTTTGGAGTGGAATGCAGTGCAGTGGAGTGGAATGCAGTGGAGTGGAGTGGAATGCAGTGGAGTGGAGAGTAGTGGAATGCAGTGCAGTGGTGAGGAATGCAGTGCAGTGAAGTGGAGTGGAGTGGAATGCAGTGGAGTGGACAGGAGTGGAGTGGAGTGGTTTGGAGTGGATTTGAATGCAGTGGAGTGGAGTGGAGTGGAGAGGAGTGGAGTGGAGTGGAGTGGAGTGGAGTGGAGTGGAATGCAGTGGAGTGGACAGGAGTGGAGTGGAGTGGTTTGGAGTGGATTTGAATGCAGTGGAGTGGAGTGGAGTGGAGTGGAGTGGAGTGGAGTGGAGTGGAGTGGAGTGGAGTGGAGTGGAATGCAGTGGAGTGGAGTGGAGTGGAATGCAGTGGAGTGGAGTGGAGTGGAGTGGAATGCAGTGGAGTGGAGTGGAGTGGAGTGGAGTGGAGTGGAGTGGAGTGGAGTGGAGTTGAATGCAGTGGAGTGGAGTGGAGTGGAGTGGAGTGGAGTGGAGTGGAGTGGAGTGGAGTGGAGTGGAGTGGAGTGGAGTGGAGTGGAGTGGAGTGGAGAGGAGTGGAATGCAGTGCAGTGGAGTTGAATGCAGTGGAGTGGAGTGGAGTGGAGAGTAGTGGAATGCAGTGCAGTGGAGTGGAGTGGAGTGGAATGCAGTGGAGTGGAGTGGAGTGGAGTGGAATGCAGTGGAGTGGAGTGGAGTGGAGTGGAGTGGAGTGGAGTGGAGTTGAATGCAGTGGAGTGAAGTGGAGTGGAGTGGAGTGGAGTGGAGTGGAGTGGAGTGGAGTGGAGTGGAGTGGAGTGGAGTTGAATGCAGTGGAGTGGAGTGGAGTGGAGTGGAGTGGAGTGGAGTGGAGTGGAGTGGAGTGGGGTGGAGTGGAGTGGAGTGGAGTGGAGTGGAGTGGAGTGGAGTGGAGAGGAGTGGAATGCAGTGCAGTGGAGTGGAATGCAGTGGAGTGGAGTGGAGTGGAGAGTAGTGGAATGCAGTGCAGTGGAGTGGAGTGGAGTGGAATGCAGTGGAGTGGAGTGGAGTGGAGTGGAATGCAGTGGAGTGGAGTGGAGTGGAGTGGAGTTGAATGCAGTGGAGTGGAGTGGAGTGGAGTGGAGTGGAGTGGAGTGGAGTGGAGTGGAGTGGAGTGGAGTGGAGTGGAATGCAGTGGAGTGGACAGGAGTGGAGTGGAGTGGTTTGGAGTGGATTTGAATGCAGTGGAGTGGAGTGGAGTGGAGTGGAGTGGAGTGGAGTGGAGTGGAGTGGAGTGGAGTGGAGTGGAGTGGAGTGGAATGCAGTGGAGTGGAGTGGAGTGGAATGCAGTGGAGTGGAGTGGAGTGGAGTGGAATGCAGTGGAGTGGAGTGGAGTGGAGTGGAGTTGAATGCAGTGGAGTGGAGTGGAGTGGAGTGGAGTGGAGTGGAGTGGAGTGGAGTGGAGTGGAGTGGAGTGGAGTGGAATGCAGTGGAGTGGACAGGAGTGGAGTGGAGTGGTTTGGAGTGGATTTGAATGCAGTGGAGTGGAGTGGAGTGGAGTGGAGTGGAGTGGAGTGGAGTGGAGTGGAGTGGAGTGGAGTGGAGTGGAGTGGAGTGGAGTGGAGTGGAGTGGAGTGGAGTGGAATGCAGTGGAGTGGAGTGGAGTGGAATGCAGTGGAGTGGAGTGGAGTGGAGTGGAATGCAGTGGAGTGGAGTGGAGTGGAGTGGAGTGGAGTGGAGTTGAATGCAGTGGAGTGGAGTGGAGTAGAGTGGAGTGGAGTGGAGTGGAGTTGAATGCAGTGGAGTGGAGTGGAGTGGAGTGGAGTGGAGTGGAGTAGAGTGGAGTGGAGTGGAGTGGAGTTGAATGCAGTGGAGTGGAGTGGAGTGGAGTGGAGTGGAGTGGAGTGGAGTGGAGTGGAGTGGAGTGGAGTGGAGTGGAGAGGAGTGGAATGCAGTGCAGTGGAGTGGAATGCAGTGGAGTGGAGTGGAGTGGAGAGTAGTGGAATGCAGTGCAGTGGAGTGGAGTGGAGTGGAATGCAGTGGAGTGGAGTGGAGTTGAGTGGAATGCAGTGGAGTGGAGTGGAGTGGAGTGGAGTTGAATGCAGTGGAGTGGAGTGGAGTGGAGTGGAGTGGAGTGGAGTGGAGTGGAGTGGAGTGGAGTGGAGTGGAGTTGTGTGGAGTGGATTTGAATGCAGTGGAGTGGAGTGGAGTGGAGTGGAGAGGAGAAAAGTTGAATGCAGTGGAGTGGAGTGGAGTGGAGTGGAGTGGAGTGGAGTTGAATGCAGTGGAGTGGAGTGGAGTGGAGTGGAGTGGAGTGGAGTGGAGTGGAGTGGAGTGGAGTGGAGTGGAGTGGAGTGGAGAGGACTGGAGTTGAATGCAGTGGAGTGGAGTGGAGTGGAGTGGAGTGGAGTGGAGTGGAGTGGAGTGGAGTGGAGTGGAGTGGAGTGGAGAGGACTGCAATGCAGTGCAGAGGAGTGGAATGCAGTGCAGTAGAGTGGAGTGGAGTTGAGTGGAGTGGAGTGGAGTGGAGTGGAGTGGAGTGGAGTGGAGTGGAGTGGGGTGGAGTGGAGTGGAGTGGAGTGGAGTGGAGGAGAGTGGAGTGGAGAGGACTGGAGTTGAATGCAGTGGAGTGGAGTGGAGTGGAGTGGATTGGAGTGGAGTGGAGTGGAGTGGAGTGGAATGCAGTGGAGTGGAGTGGAGTGGAGTGGAGTGGAGTGGAGTGGAGTGGAGTGGAGTGGAGTGGAGTTGAGTGGAGTGGAGTGGAGTTGAATGCAGTGGAGTGGAGTAGAGTGGAGTGGAGTGGAGTGGAGTGGAGTGGAGTGGAGTGGAGTGGAGTGGAGTGGAGTGGAGTGGAGTGGAGTGGAGTGGAGTGGAGTGGAGAGGAGTGGAATGCAGTGGAGTGGAGTGGAATGCAGTGGAATGCAGTGGAGTGGAGAGTAGTGGAATGCAGTGCAGTGGTGAGGAATGCAGTGCAGTGAAGTGGAGTGGAGTGGAATGCAGTGGAGTGGACAGGAGTGGAGTGGAGTGGTTTGGAGTGGATTTGAATGCAGTGGAGTTGAGTGGAGTGGAGTGGAGTGGAATGCAGTGGAGTGGACAGGAGTGGAGTGGAGTGGTTTGGAGTGGAATGCAGTGCAGTGGAGTGGAATGCAGTGGAGTGGAGTGGAATGCAGTGGAGTGGAGAGTAGTGGAATGCAGTGCAGTGGTGAGGAATGCAGTGCAGTGAAGTGGAGTGGAGTGGAATGCAGTGGAGTGGACAGGAGTGGAGTGGAGTGGTTTGGAGTGGATTTGAATGCAGTGGAGTGGAGTGGAGTGGAGAGGAGTGGAGTGGAGTGGAGTGGAGTGGAGTGGAGTGGAGTGGAGTGGAATGCAGTGGAGTGGACAGGAGTGGAGTGGAGTGGTTTGGAGTGGATTTGAATGCAGTGGAGTGGAGTGGAGTGGAGTGGAGTGGAGTGGAGTGGAGTGGAGTGGAGTGGAATGCAGTGGAGTGGAGTGGAGTGGAATGCAGTGGAGTGGAGTGGAGTGGAGTGGAATGCAGTGGAGTGGAGTGGAGTGGAGTGGAGTGGAGTGGAGTGGAGTGGAGTGGAGTGGAGTGGAGTGGAGTTGAATGCAGTGGAGTGGAGTGGAGTGGAGTGGAGTGGAGTGGAGTGGAGTGGAGTGGAGTGGAGTGGAGTGGAGTGGAGTGGAGTGGAGTGGAGTGGAGTGGAGAGGAGTGGAATGCAGTGCAGTGGAGTTGAATGCAGTGGAGTGGAGTGGAGTGGAGAGTAGTGGAATGCAGTGCAGTGGAGTGGAGTGGAGTGGAATGCAGTGGAGTGGAGTGGAGTGGAGTGGAATGCAGTGGAGTGGAGTGGAGTGGAGTGGAGTGGAGTGGAGTGGAGTGGAGTGGAGTTGAATGCAGTGGAGTGAAGTGGAGTGGAGTGGAGTGGAGTGGAGTGGAGTGGAGTGGAGTGGAGTGGAGTGGAGTGGAGTGGAGTGGAGTAGAGTGGAGTGGAGTGGAGTTGAATGCAGTGGAGTGGAGTGGAGTGGAGTGGAGTGGAGTGGAGTGGAGTGGAGTGGAGTGGAGTGGAGTGGAGTGGAGTGGAGTGGAGTGGAGTGGAGTGGAGTGGAGTGGAGTGGAGAGGAGTGGAATGCAGTGCAGTGGAGTTGAATGCAGTGGAGTGGAGTGGAGTGGAGAGGAGTGGAATGCAGTGCAGTGGAGTTGAATGCAGTGGAGTGGAGTGGAGTGGAGAGTAGTGGAATGCAGTGCAGTGGAGTGGAGTGGAGTGGAATGCAGTGGAGTGGAGTGGAGTGGAGTGGAATGCAGTGGAGTGGAGTGGAGTGGAGTGGAGTGGAGTGGAGTGGAGTGGAGTGGAGTTGAATGCAGTGGAGTGAAGTGGAGTGGAGTGGAGTGGAGTGGAGTGGAGTGGAGTGGAGTGGAGTGGAGTGGAGTGGAGTGGAGTGGAGTGGAGTGGAGTGGAGTGGAGTGGAGTTGAGTGGAGTGGAGTGGAGTTGAATGCAGTGGAGTGGAGTAGAGTGGAGTGGAGTGGAGTGGAGTGGAGTGGAGTGGAGTGGAGTGGAGTGGAGTGGAGTGGAGTGGAGTGGAGTGGAGTGGAGTGGAGTGGAGTGGAGTGGAGTGGAATGCAGTGGAGTGGAGTGGAATGCAGTGGAATGCAGTGGAGTGGAGAGTAGTGGAATGCAGTGCAGTGGTGAGGAATGCAGTGCAGTGAAGTGGAGTGGAGTGGAATGCAGTGGAGTGGACAGGAGTGGAGTGGAGTGGTTTGGAGTGGATTTGAATGCAGTGGAGTTGAGTGGAGTGGAGTGGAGTGGAATGCAGTGGAGTGGACAGGAGTGGAGTGGAGTGGTTTGGAGTGGAATGCAGTGCAGTGGAGTGGAATGCAGTGGAGTGGAGTGGAATGCAGTGGAGTGGAGAGTAGTGGAATGCAGTGCAGTGGTGAGGAATGCAGTGCAGTGAAGTGGAGTGGAGTGGAATGCAGTGGAGTGGACAGGAGTGGAGTGGAGTGGTTTGGAGTGGATTTGAATGCAGTGGAGTGGAGTGGAGTGGAGAGGAGTGGAGTGGAGTGGAGTGGAGTGGAGTGGAGTGGAATGCAGTGGAGTGGACAGGAGTGGAGTGGAGTGGTTTGGAGTGGATTTGAATGCAGTGGAGTGGAGTGGAGTGGAGTGGAGTGGAGTGGAGTGGAGTGGAGTGGAGTGGAGTGGAGTGGAATGCAGTGGAGTGGAGTGGAGTGGAATGCAGTGGAGTGGAGTGGAGTGGAGTGGAATGCAGTGGAGTGGAGTGGAGTGGAGTGGAGTGGAGTGGAGTGGAGTGGAGTGGAGTTGAATGCAGTGGAGTGGAGTGGAGTGGAGTGGAGTGGAGTGGAGTGGAGTGGAGTGGAGTGGAGTGGAGTGGAGTGGAGTGGAGTGGAGTGGAGTGGAGAGGAGTGGAATGCAGTGCAGTGGAGTTGAATGCAGTGGAGTGGAGTGGAGTGGAGAGTAGTGGAATGCAGTGCAGTGGAGTGGAGTGGAGTGGAATGCAGTGGAGTGGAGTGGAGTGGAGTGGAATGCAGTGGAGTGGAGTGGAGTGGAGTGGAGTGGAGTGGAGTGGAGTTGAATGCAGTGGAGTGAAGTGGAGTGGAGTGGAGTGGAGTGGAGTGGAGTGGAGTGGAGTGGAGTGGAGTGGAGTTGAATGCAGTGGAGTGGAGTGGAGTGGAGTGGAGTGGAGTGGAGTGGAGTGGAGTGGAGTGGGGTGGAGTGGAGTGGAGTGGAGTGGAGTGGAGTGGAGTGGAGTGGAGAGGAGTGGAATGCAGTGCAGTGGAGTGGAATGCAGTGGAGTGGAGTGGAGTGGAGAGTAGTGGAATGCAGTGCAGTGGAGTGGAGTGGAGTGGAATGCAGTGGAGTGGAGTGGAGTGGAGTGGAATGCAGTGGAGTGGAGTGGAGTGGAGTGGAGTTGAATGCAGTGGAGTGGAGTGGAGTGGAGTGGAGTGGAGTGGAGTGGAGTGGAGTGGAGTGGAGTGGAGTGGAGTGGAATGCAGTGGAGTGGACAGGAGTGGAGTGGAGTGGTTTGGAGTGGATTTGAATGCAGTGGAGTGGAGTGGAGTGGAGTGGAGTGGAGTGGAGTGGAGTGGAGTGGAGTGGAGTGGAGTGGAGTGGAGTGGAGTGGAGTGGAATGCAGTGGAGTGGAGTGGAGTGGAATGCAGTGGAGTGGAGTGGAGTGGAGTGGAATGCAGTGGAGTGGAGTGGAGTGGAGTGGAGTTGAATGCAGTGGAGTGGAGTGGAGTGGAGTGGAGTGGAGTGGAGTGGAGTGGAGTGGAGTGGAGTGGAGTGGAGTGGAATGCAGTGGAGTGGACAGGAGTGGAGTGGAGTGGTTTGGAGTGGATTTGAATGCAGTGGAGTGGAGTGGAGTGGAGTGGAGTGGAGTGGAGTGGAGTGGAGTGGAGTGGAGTGGAGTGGAGTGGAGTGGAGTGGAGTGGAGTGGAGTGGAGTGGAGTGGAGTGGAATGCAGTGGAGTGGAGTGGAGTGGAATGCAGTGGAGTGGAGTGGAGTGGAGTGGAATGCAGTGGAGTGGAGTGGAGTGGAGTGGAGTGGAGTGGAGTTGAATGCAGTGGAGTGGAGTGGAGTAGAGTGGAGTGGAGTGGAGTGGAGTTGAATGCAGTGGAGTGGAGTGGAGTGGAGTGGAGTGGAGTGGAGTAGAGTGGAGTGGAGTGGAGTGGAGTTGAATGCAGTGGAGTGGAGTGGAGTGGAGTGGAGTGGAGTGGAGTGGAGTGGAGTGGAGTGGAGTGGAGTGGAGTGGAGAGGAGTGGAATGCAGTGCAGTGGAGTGGAATGCAGTGGAGTGGAGTGGAGTGGAGAGTAGTGGAATGCAGTGCAGTGGAGTGGAGTGGAGTGGAATGCAGTGGAGTGGAGTGGAGTTGAGTGGAATGCAGTGGAGTGGAGTGGAGTGGAGTGGAGTTGAATGCAGTGGAGTGGAGTGGAGTGGAGTGGAGTGGAGTGGAGTGGAGTGGAGTGGAGTGGAGTGGAGTGGAGTTGTGTGGAGTGGATTTGAATGCAGTGGAGTGGAGTGGAGTGGAGTGGAGAGGAGAAAAGTTGAATGCAGTGGAGTGGAGTGGAGTGGAGTGGAGTGGAGTGGAGTTGAATGCAGTGGAGTGGAGTGGAGTGGAGTGGAGTGGAGTGGAGTGGAGTGGAGTGGAGTGGAGTGGAGTGGAGTGGAGAGGACTGGAGTTGAATGCAGTGGAGTGGAGTGGAGTGGAGTGGAGTGGAGTGGAGTGGAGTGGAGTGGAGTGGAGTGGAGTGGAGTGGAGAGGACTGCAATGCAGTGCAGAGGAGTGGAATGCAGTGCAGTAGAGTGGAGTGGAGTTGAGTGGAGTGGAGTGGAGTGGAGTGGAGTGGAGTGGAGTGGAGTGGAGTGGAGTGGGGTGGAGTGGAGTGGAGTGGAGTGGAGTGGAGGAGAGTGGAGTGGAGAGGACTGGAGTTGAATGCAGTGGAGTGGAGTGGAGTGGAGTGGATTGGAGTGGAGTGGAGTGGAGTGGAGTGGAATGCAGTGGAGTGGAGTGGAGTGGAGTGGAGTGGAGTGGAGTGGAGTGGAGTGGAGTGGAGTTGAGTGGAGTGGAGTGGAGTTGAATGCAGTGGAGTGGAGTAGAGTGGAGTGGAGTGGAGTGGAGTGGAGTGGAGTGGAGTGGAGTGGAGTGGAGTGGAGTGGAGTGGAGTGGAGTGGAGTGGAGTGGAGTGGAGTGGAGTGGAGTGGAGAGGAGTGGAATGCAGTGGAGTGGAGTGGAATGCAGTGGAATGCAGTGGAGTGGAGAGTAGTGGAATGCAGTGCAGTGGTGAGGAATGCAGTGCAGTGAAGTGGAGTGGAGTGGAATGCAGTGGAGTGGACAGGAGTGGATTGGAGTGGTTTGGAGTGGATTTGAATGCAGTGGAGTTGAGTGGAGTGGAGTGGAGTGGAATGCAGTGGAGTGGACAGGAGTGGAGTGGAGTGGTTTGGAGTGGAATGCAGTGCAGTGGAGTGGAATGCAGTGGAGTGGAGTGGAATGCAGTGGAGTGGAGAGTAGTGGAATGCAGTGCAGTGGTGAGGAATGCAGTGCAGTGAAGTGGAGTGGAGTGGAATGCAGTGGAGTGGACAGGAGTGGAGTGGAGTGGTTTGGAGTGGATTTGAATGCAGTGGAGTGGAGTGGAGTGGAGAGGAGTGGAGTGGAGTGGAGTGGAGTGGAGTGGAGTGGAGTGGAGTGGAATGCAGTGGAGTGGACAGGAGTGGAGTGGAGTGGTTTGGAGTGGATTTGAATGCAGTGGAGTGGAGTGGAGTGGAGTGGAGTGGAGTGGAGTGGAGTGGAGTGGAGTGGAGTGGAATGCAGTGGAGTGGAGTGGAGTGGAATGCAGTGGAGTGGAGTGGAGTGGAGTGGAATGCAGTGGAGTGGAGTGGAGTGGAGTGGAGTGGAGTGGAGTGGAGTGGAGTGGAGTGGAGTGGAGTGGAGTGGAGTTGAATGCAGTGGAGTGGAGTGGAGTGGAGTGGAGTGGAGTGGAGTGGAGTGGAGTGGAGTGGAGTGGAGTGGAGTGGAGTGGAGTGGAGTGGAGTGGAGAGGAGTGGAATGCAGTGCAGTGGAGTTGAATGCAGTGGAGTGGAGTGGAGTGGAGAGTAGTGGAATGCAGTGCAGTGGAGTGGAGTGGAGTGGAATGCAGTGGAGTGGAGTGGAGTGGAGTGGAATGCAGTGGAGTGGAGTGGAGTGGAGTGGAGTGGAGTGGAGTGGAGTGGAGTGGAGTGGAGTTGAATGCAGTGGAGTGAAGTGGAGTGGAGTGGAGTGGAGTGGAGTGGAGTGGAGTGGAGTGGAGTGGAGTGGAGTGGAGTGGAGTAGAGTGGAGTGGAGTGGAGTTGAATGCAGTGGAGTGGAGTGGAGTGGAGTGGAGTGGAGTGGAGTGGAGTGGAGTGGAGTGGAGTGGGGTGGAGTGGAGTGGAGTGGAGTGGAGTGGAGTGGAGTGGAGAGGAGTGGAATGCAGTGCAGTGGAGTGGAATGCAGTGGAGTGGAGTGGAGTGGAGTGGAATGCAGTGGAGTGGAGTGGAGTGGAGTGGAGTTGAATGCAGTGGAGTGGAGTGGAGTGGAGTGGAGTGGAGTGGAGTGGAGTGGAGTGGAGTGGAGTGGAGTGGAGTGGAGTGGAGTGGAATGCAGTGGAGTGGACAGGAGTGGAGTGGAGTGGTTTGGAGTGGATTTGAATGCAGTGGAGTGGAGTGGAGTGGAGTGGAGTGGAGTGGAGTGGAGTGGAGTGGAGTGGAGTGGAATGCAGTGGAGTGGAGTGGAGTGGAATGCAGTGGAGTGGAGTGGAGTGGAGTGGAATGCAGTGGAGTGGAGTGGAGTGGAGTGGAGTTGAATGCAGTGGAGTGGAGTGGAGTGGAGTGGAGTGGAGTGGAGTGGAGTGGAGTGGAGTGGAGTGGAGTGGAGTGGAATGCAGTGGAGTGGACAGGAGTGGAGTGGAGTGGTTTGGAGTGGATTTGAATGCAGTGGAGTGGAGTGGAGTGGAGTGGAGTGGAGTGGAGTGGAGTGGAGTGGAGTGGAGTGGAGTGGAGTGGAGTGGAGTGGAGTGGAATGCAGTGGAGTGGAGTGGAGTGGAATGCAGTGGAGTGGAGTGGAGTGGAGTGGAATGCAGTGGAGTGGAGTGGAGTGGAGTGGAGTGGAGTGGAGTTGAATGCAGTGGAGTGGAGTAAAGTAGAGTGGAGTGGAGTGGAGTGGAGTTGAATGCAGTGGAGTGGAGTGGAGTGGAGTGGAGTGGAGTGGAGTAGAGTGGAGTGGAGTGGAGTGGAGTTGAATGCAGTGGAGTGGAGTGGAGTGGAGTGGAGTAGAGTGGAGTGGAGTGGAGTGGAGTTGAATGCAGTGGAGTGGAGTGGAGTGGAGTGGAGTGGAGTGGAGTGGAGTGGAGTGGAGTGGAGTGGAGTGGAGTGGAGTGGAGTGGAGTGGAGTGGAGAGGAGTGGAATGCAGTGCAGTGGAGTGGAATGCAGTGGAGTGGAGTGGAGTGGAGAGTAGTGGAATGCAGTGCAGTGGAGTGGAGTGGAGTGGAATGCAGTGGAGTGGAGTGGAGTTGAGTGGAATGCAGTGGAGTGGAGTGGAGTGGAGTGGAGTTGAATGCAGTGGAGTGGAGTGGAGTGGAGTGGAGTGGAGTGGAGTGGAGTGGAGTGGAGTGGAGTGGAGTTGTGTGGAGTGGATTTGAATGCAGTGGAGTGGAGTGGAGTGGAGTGGAGAGGAGAAAAGTTGAATGCAGTGGAGTGGAGTGGAGTGGAGTGGAGTGGAGTGGAGTGGAGTGGAGTGGAGTGGAGTGGAGTGGAGTGGAGTGGAGTGGAGTGGAGAGTAGTGGAATGCAGTGCAGTGGAGTGGAGTGGAGTGGAATGCAGTGGAGTGGAGTGGAGTGGAGTGGAATGCAGTGGAGTGGAGTGGAGTGGAGTGGAGTTGAATGCAGTGGAGTGGAGTGGAGTGGAGTGGAGTGGAGTGGAGTGGAGTGGAGTGGAGTGGAGTGGAGTGGAGTGGAGTGGAGTGGAGTGGTGTGGAGTGGATTTGAATGCAGTGGAGTGGAGTGGAGTGGAGTGGAGTGGAGTGGAGTGGAGTGGAGAGGAGAAAAGTTGAATGCAGTGGAGTGGAGTGGAGTGGAGTGGAGTGGAGTGGAGTGGAGTGGAGTGGAGTGGAGTGGAGTGGAGTTGAATGCAGTGGAGTGGAGTGGAGTGGAGTGGAGTGGAGTGGAGTGGAGTGGAGTGGAGTGGATTTGAATGCAGTGGAGTGGAGTGGAGTGGAGTGGAATGCAGTGGAGTGGAGAGGAGTGGAATGCAGTGGAGAGGAGTGGAGAGGAGTGGAGTGGAGTGGAGAGGAGAGGAGAGGAATGCAGTGCAGTGGAGTGGAATGCAGTGGAGTGGAGAGGAGTGGAATGCGGTGCAGTGGAGTGGAATGCAGTGCAGTGAAGTGGAGTGGAGTGGAATGCAGTGGAGTGGAGAGAAGTGGAGCGAAGAGGTTTGGAGTGGATTTGAATGCAGTGGAGTGGAGTGGAGTGGAGTGGAATGCAGTGGAGTGGAGTGGAGTGGAATGCAGTGGAGTGGAGTGGAGTGGAGTGGAGTGGAGTGGAGTGGAGTGGAGTGGAGTGGAGTTGAATGCAGTGGAGTTGAGTGGAGTGGAGTGGAATGCGGTGGACTGGAGTGGAGTGGAGTGGAGTGGAGTGGAGTGGAGTGGAGTGGAGTGGAGTGGAGTTGAATGCAGTGGAGTGGAGTGGAGAGGAGTGGAGTGGAGTGGAGTGGAGTGGAGTGGAGTGGAGTGGAGTGGAGTGGAGTGGAGGAGAGTGGAGTGGAGAGGACTGGAGTTGAATGCAGTGGAGTGGAGTGGAGTGGAGTGGAGTGGAGTGGAGTGGAGTGGAGTGGAGTGGAGTGGAGTGGAGTGGAGTGGAGTGGAGTGGAGTGGATTGGAGTGGAATGCAGTGGAGTGGAGTGGAGTGGAGTGGAGTGGAGTGGAGTGGAGTGGAGTGGAGTGGAGTGGAGTGGAGTGGAGTGGAGTTGAATGCAGTGGAGTGGAGTGGAGTGGAGTGGAGTGGAGTGGAGTGGAGTGGAGTGGAGTGGAGTGGAGTGGAGTGGAGTGGAGTGGAGTGGAGTGGAGAGGACTGGAGTTGAATGCAGTGGAGTGGAGTGGAGTGGAGTAGAGTGGAGTGGAGTGGAGTGGAGTGGAGTGGAGTGGAGTGGAGTTGAATGCAGTGGAGTGGAGTAAAGTAGAGTGGAGTGGAGTGGAGTGGAGTTGAATGCAGTGGAGTGGAGTGGAGTGGAGTGGAGTGGAGTGGAGTGGAGTGGAGTAGAGTGGAGTGGAGTGGAGTGGAGTTGAATGCAGTGGAGTGGAGTGGAGTGGAGTGGAGTGGAGTGGAGTGGAGTGGAGTGGAGTGGAGTGGAGTGGAGTGGAGTGGAGAGGAGTGGAATGCAGTGCAGTGGAGTGGAATGCAGTGGAGTGGAGTGGAGTGGAGAGTAGTGGAATGCAGTGCAGTGGAGTGGAGTGGAGTGGAATGCAGTGGAGTGGAGTGGAGTTGAGTGGAATGCAGTGGAGTGGAGTTGAGTGGAGTGGAGTTGAATGCAGTGGAGTGGAGTGGAGTGGAGTGGAGTGGAGTGGAGTGGAGTGGAGTGGAGTGGAGTTGTGTGGAGTGGATTTGAATGCAGTGGAGTGGAGTGGAGTGGAGTGGAGAGGAGAAAAGTTGAATGCAGTGGAGTGGAGTGGAGTGGAGTGGAGTGGAGTGGAGTGGAGTGGAGTGGAGTGGAGTGGAGTGGAGTGGAGTGGAGTGGAGTGGAGTGGAGTGGAGTGGAGAGTAGTGGAATGCAGTGCAGTGGAGTGGAGTGGAGTGGAATGCAGTGGAGTGGAGTGGAGTGGAGTGGAATGCAGTGGAGTGGAGTGGAGTGGAGTGGAGTTGAATGCAGTGGAGTGGAGTGGAGTGGAGTGGAGTGGAGTGGAGTGGAGTGGAGTGGAGTGGAGTGGAGTGGAGTGGAGTGGTGTGGAGTGGATTTGAATGCAGTGGAGTGGAGTGGAGTGGAGTGGAGTGGAGTGGAGTGGAGTGGAGAGGAGAAAAGTTGAATGCAGTGGAGTGGAGTGGAGTGGAGTGGAGTGGAGTGGAGTGGAGTGGAGTGGAGTGGAGTGGAGTGGAGTGGAGTTGAATGCAGTGGAGTGGAGTGGAGTGGAGTGGAGTGGAGTGGAGTGGAGTGGAGTGGAGTGGATTTGAATGCAGTGGAGTGGAGTGGAGTGGAGTGGAATGCAGTGGAGTGGAGAGGAGTGGAATGCAGTGGAGAGGAGTGGAGAGGAGTGGAGTGGAGTGGAGAGGAGAGGAGAGGAATGCAGTGCAGTGGAGTGGAATGCAGTGGAGTGGAGAGGAGTGGAATGCGGTGCAGTGGAGTGGAATGCAGTGCAGTGAAGTGGAGTGGAGTGGAATGCAGTGGAGTGGAGAGAAGTGGAGCGAAGAGGTTTGGAGTGGATTTGAATGCAGTGGAGTGGAGTGGAGTGGAGTGGAATGCAGTGGAGTGGAGTGGAGTGGAATGCAGTGGAGTGGAGTGGAGTGGAGTGGAGTGGAGTGGAGTGGAGTGGAGTGGAGTTGAATGCAGTGGAGTTGAGTGGAGTGGAGTGGAATGCGGTGGACTGGAGTGGAGTGGAGTGGAGTGGAGTGGAGTGGAGTGGAGTGGAGTGGAGTTGAATGCAGTGGAGTGGAGTGGAGAGGAGTGGAGTGGAGTGGAGTGGAGTGGAGTGGAGTGGAGTGGAGTGGAGTGGAGTGGAGGAGAGTGGAGTGGAGAGGACTGGAGTTGAATGCAGTGGAGTGGAGTGGAGTGGAGTGGAGTGGAGTGGAGTGGAGTGGAGTGGAGTGGAGTGGAGTGGAGTGGATTGGAGTGGAATGCAGTGGAGTGGAGTGGAGTGGAGTGGAGTGGAGTGGAGTGGAGTGGAGTGGAGTGGAGTTGAATGCAGTGGAGTGGAGTGGAGTGGAGTGGAGTGGAGTGGAGTGGAGTGGAGTGGAGTGGAGTGGAGTGGAGTGGAGAGGACTGGAGTTGAATGCAGTGGAGTGGAGTGGAGTGGAGTAGAGTGGAGTGGAGTGGAGTGGAGTGGAGTGGAGTGGAGTGGAGTGGAGTGGAGTGGAATGCAGTGCAGTGGAGTGGAGTGGAGTGGAATGCAGTGGAGTGGAGTGGAGTGGAGTGGAATGCAGTGGAGTGGAGTGGAGTGGAGTGGAGTTGAATGCAGTGGAGTGGAGTGGAGTGGAGTGGAGTGGAGTGGAGTGGAGTGGAGTGGAGTGGAGTGGAGTGGATTTGAATGCAGTGGAGTGGAGTGGAGTGGAGTGGAGTGGAGTGGAGTGGAGTGGAGAGGAGAAAAGTTGAATGCAGTGGAGTGGAGTGGAGTGGAGTGGAGTGGAGTGGAGTGGAGTGGAGTGGAGTTGAATGCAGTGGAGTGGAGTGGAGTGGAGTGGAGTGGAGTGGAGTGGAGTGGAGTGGAGTGGAGTGGATTTGAATGCAGTGGAGTGGAGTGGAGTGGAGTGGAATGCAGTGGAGTGGAGAGGAGTGGAATGCAGTGGAGAGGAGTGGAGAGGAGTGGAGTGGAGTGGAGAGGAGAGGAGAGGAATGCAGTGCAGTGGAGTGGAATGCAGTGGAGTGGAGAGGAGTGGAATGCGGTGCAGTGGAGTGGAATGCAGTGCAGTGAAGTGGAGTGGAGTGGAATGCAGTGGAGTGGAGAGAAGTGGAGCGAAGAGGTTTGGAGTGGATTTGAATGCAGTGGAGTGGAGTGGAGTGGAGTGGAATGCAGTGGAGTGGAGTGGAGTGGAATGCAGTGGAGTGGAGTGGAGTGGAGTGGAGTGGAGTGGAGTGGAGTGGAGTGGAGTGGAGTGGAGTGGAGTTGAATGCAGTGGAGTTGAGTGGAGTGGAGTGGAATGCGGTGGACTGGAGTGGAGTGGAGTGGAGTGGAGTGGAGTGGAGTGGAGTGGAGTTGAATGCAGTGGAGTGGAGTGGAGAGGAGTGGAGTGGAGTGGAGTGGAGTGGAGTGGAGTGGAGTGGAGTGGAGTGGAGTGGAGTGGAGTTGAATGCAGTGGAGTGGAGTGGAGTGGAGTGGAGTGGAGTGGAGTGGAGTGGAGTGGAGTGGAGTGGAGTGGAGTGGAGTGGAGTGGAGAGGAGTGGAATGCAGTGCAGTGGAGTGGAATGCAGTGGAGTGGAGTGGAGTGGAGAGTAGTGGAATGCAGTGCAGTGGAGTGGAGTGGAGTGGAATGCAGTGGAGTGGAGTGGAGTGGAGTGGAATGCAGTGGAGTGGAGTGGAGTGGAGTGGAGTTGAATGCAGTGGAGTGGAGTGGAGTGGAGTGGAGTGGAGTGGAGTGGAGTGGAGTGGAGTGGAGTGGAGTTGTGTGGAGTGGATTTGAATGCAGTGGAGTGGAGTGGAGTGGAGTGGAGAGGAGAAAAGTTGAATGCAGTGGAGTGGAGTGGAGTGGAGTGGAGTGGAGTGGAGAGGAGTGGAATGCAGTGCAGTGGAGTGGAATGCAGTGGAGTGGAGTGGAGTGGAGAGTAGTGGAATGCAGTGCAGTGGAGTGGAGTGGAGTGGAATGCAGTGGAGTGGAGTGGAGTGGAGTGGAATGCAGTGGAGTGGAGTGGAGTGGAGTGGAGTTGAATGCAGTGGAGTGGAGTGGAGTGGAGTGGAGTGGAGTGGAGTGGAGTGGAGTGGAGTGGAGTGGAGTGGAGTTGTGTGGAGTGGATTTGAATGCAGTGGAGTGGAGTGGAGTGGAGTGGAGAGGAGAAAAGTTGAATGCAGTGGAGTGGAGTGGAGTGGAGTGGAGTGGAGTGGAGTGGAGTGGAGTGGAGTGGAGTGGAGAGTAGTGGAATGCAGTGCAGTGGAGTGGAGTGGAGTGGAATGCAGTGGAGTGGAGTGGAGTGGAGTGGAATGCAGTGGAGTGGAGTGGAGTGGAGTGGAGTTGAATGCAGTGGAGTGGAGTGGAGTGGAGTGGAGTGGAGTGGAGTGGAGTGGAGTGGAGTGGAGTGGAGTGGAGTGGAGTGGAGTGGTGTGGAGTGGATTTGAATGCAGTGGAGTGGAGTGGAGTGGAGTGGAGTGGAGTGGAGAGGAGAAAAGTTGAATGCAGTGGAGTGGAGTGGAGTGGAGTGGAGTGGAGTGGAGTTGAATGCAGTGGAGTGGAGTGGAGTGGAGTGGAGTGGAGTGGAGTGGAGTGGAGTGGAGTGGATTTGAATGCAGTGGAGTGGAGTGGAGTGGAGTGGAATGCAGTGGAGTGGAGAGGAGTGAAATGCAGTGGAGAGGAGTGGAGAGGAGTGGAGTGGAGTGGAGAGGAGAGGAGAGGAATGCAGTGCAGTGGAGTGGAATGCAGTGGAGTGGAGAGGAGTGGAATGCGGTGCAGTGGAGTGGAATGCAGTGCAGTGAAGTGGAGTGGAGTGGAATGCAGTGGAGTGGAGAGAAGTGGAGCGAAGAGGTTTGGAGTGGATTTGAATGCAGTGGAGTGGAGTGGAGTGGAGTGGAATGCAGTGGAGTGGAGTGGAGTGGAATGCAGTGGAGTGGAGTGGAGTGGAGTGGAGTGGAGTGGAGTGGAGTGGAGTGGAGTGGAGTGGAGTGGAGTGGAGTTGAATGCAGTGGAGTTGAGTGGAGTGGAGTGGAATGCGGTGGACTGGAGTGGAGTGGAGTGGAGTGGAGTGAAGTGGTGTGGAGTGGATTTGAATGCAGTGGAGTGGAGTGGAGTGGAGTGGAGTGGAGTGGAGTGGAGTGGAGTGGAGTGGAGTGGAGTGGAGAGGACTGGAGTTGAATGCAGTGGAGTGGAGTGGAGTGGAGTGGAGTGGAGTGGAGTGGAGTGGAGTGGAGTGTAGTGGAGTGGAGTGGAGTGGAGTTGAATGCAGTGGAGTGGAGTGGAGTGGAGTGGAGTGGAGTGGAGTGGAGTGGAGTGGAGTGGAGTGGAGTGGAGTGGAGTGGAGTGGAGTGGAGTGGAGAGGACTGGAGTTGAATGCAGTGGAGTGGAGTGGAGTGGAGTGGAGTGGAGTGGAGTGGAGTGGAGTGGAGTGGAGTGGAGTGGAGTTGAATGCAGTGGAGTGGAGTGGAGTGGAGTGGAGTGGAGTGGAGTGGAGTGGAGTGGAGTGGAGTGGAGTGGAGTGGAGTGGAGTGGAGTGGAGTGGAGGAGAGTGGAGTGGAGAGGACTGGAGTTGAATGCAGTGGAGTGGAGTGGAGTGGAGTGGAGTGGAGTGGAGTGGAGTGGAGTGGATTGGAGTGGAATGCAGTGGAGTGGAGTGGAGTGGAGTGGAGTGGAGTGGAGTGGAGTGGAGTGGAGTGGAGTGGAGTGGAGTTGAATGCAGTGGAGTGGAGTGGAGTGGAGTGGAGTGGAGTGGAGTGGAGTGGAGTGGAGTGGAGTGGAGTGGAGTGGAGTTGAATGCAGTGGAGTGGAGTGGAGTGGAGTGGAGTGGAGTGGAGTGGAGAGGACTGCAATGCAGTGCAGAGGAGTGGAATGCAGTGCAGAGGAGTGGAGTGGAGTGGAGTGGAGTGGAGTGGAGTGGAGTGGAGTGGAGTGGAGTGGAGTGGAGTGGAGTTGAATGCAGTGGAGTGGAGTGGAGTGGAGTGGAGTGGAGTGGAGTGGAGTGGAGTGGAGTGGAGTGGAGTGGAGTGGAGTGGAGTAGAGTAGAGTGGAGTGGAGTTGAATGCAGTGGAGTGGAGTGGAGTGGAGTGGAATGCAGTGGAGTGGAGTGGAGTGGAGTGGAGTGGAGTTGAATGCAGTGGAGTGGAGTGGAGTGGAGTGGAGTGGAGTGGAGTGGAGTGGAGTGGAGTGGAGTGGAGTGGAGTGGAGTGGAGTGGAGTGGAGTGGAGTGGAGTGGAGTGGAATGCAGTGCAGTGGAGTGGAATGCAGTGGAGTGGAGTGGAGTGGAGAGTAGTGGAATGCAGTGCAGTGGAGTGGAGTGGAGTGGAATGCAGTGGAGTGGAGTGGAGTGGAGTGGAATGCAGTGGAGTGGAGTGGAGTGGAGTGGAGTGGAGTTGAATGCAGTGGAGTGGAGTGGAGTGGAGTGGAGTGGAGTGGAGTGGAGTGGAGTGGAGTGGAGTGGAGTGGAGTGGAGTGGAGTGGTGTGGAGTGGATTTGAATGCAGTGGAGTGGAGTGGAGTGGAGTGGAGTGGAGTGGAGTGGAGTGGAGTGGAGTGGAGTTGAATGCAGTGGAGTGGAGTGGAGTAGAGTGGAGTGGAGTGGAGTGGAGTGGAGTGGAGTGGAGCGGAGAGGAGAGGAGAGGAATGCAGTGCAGTGGAGTGGAATGCAGTGGAGTGGAGAGGAGTGGAATGCAGTGGAGAGGAGTGGAGAGGAGTGGAGTGGAGTGGAGAAGAGTGGAGTGGAGTGGAGTGGAGTGGAGTGGAGTGGAGTGGAGTGGAGTGGAGTGGAGTGGAGTGGAGTGGAGTGGAGTGGAGCGGAGAGGAGAGGAGAGGAATGCAGTGCAGTGGAGAGGAATGCAGTGGAGTAGAGTGGAGTGGAGTGGAGTGGAGTGGAGTGGAGTGGAGTGGAGTGGAGTGGAGTGGAGTGGAGTGGAGTGGAGCGGAGAGGAGAGGAGAGGAATGCAGTGCAGTGGAGAGGAATGCAGTGGAGTAGAGTGGAGTGGAGTGGAGTGGAGTGGAGTGGAGTGGAGTGGAGTGGAGTGGAGTGGAGTGGAGTTGAATGCAGTGGAGTGGAGTGGAGTGGAGTGGAGTGGAGTGGAGTGGAGTGGAGTGGAGTGGAGTGGAGTGGAGTGGAGTGGAGTGGAGTGGAGAGGAGTGGAATGCAGTGCAGTGGAGAGGAGTGGAATGCAGTGGAATGGAATGCAGTGGAGTGGAGTGGAATGGAGAGTAGTGGAATGCAGTGCAGTGGAGTTGAGTGGAGTGGAATGCAGTGGAGTGGAGTGGAGTGGAGTGGAGTGGAGTGGAGTGGAGTGGAGTGGAGTTGAATGCAGTGGAGTGGAGTGGAGTGGTGTGGAGTGGAATGCAGTGGAGTGGAGTGGAGTGGAGTGGAGTTGAATGCAGTGGAGTGGAGTGGAGTGGAGTGGAGTGGAGTGGAGTGGAGTGGAGTGGAGTGGAGTGGAGTGGAGTGGTGTGGAGTGGATTTGAATGCAGTGGAGTGGAGTGGAGTGGAGTGGAGTGGAGTGGAGTGGAGTGGAGTGGAGTGGAGTGGAGTGGAGTGGAGTGGAGTGGAGTGGAGTGGAGTGGAGTGGAGTGGAGAGGAGTGGAATGCAGTGCAGTGAAGTGGAATGCAGTGCAGTGGAGTGGAATGCAGTGGAGTGGAGTGGAGTGGAGTGGAGTGGAGTGGATTTGAATGCAGTGGAGTGGAGTGGAGTGGAGTGAAGTGGAGTGGAGTGGAGTGGAGTGGAGAGGAGTAAAGTTGAATGCAGTGGTGTGGAGTGGAGTGGAGTGGAGTGGAGTGGAGTGGAGTGGAGTGGAGTGGAGTGGAGTGGAGTGGAGTGGAGTGGAGTTGAATGCAGTGGAGTGGAGTGGAGTGGAGAGTAGTGGAATGCAGTGCAGTGGAGTTGAGTGGAGTGGAATGCAGTGGAGTGGAGTGGAGTGGAGTGGAGTGGAGTGGAGTGGAGTGGAGTGGAGTGGAGTGGAGTGGAGTGGAGTTGAATGCAGTGGAGTGGAGTGGAGTGGAGTGGAGTGGAATGCAGTGGAGTGGAGTGGAGTGGAGTGGAGTTGAATGCAGTGGAGTGGAGTGGAGTTGAATGCAGTGGAGTGGAGTGGAGTGGAGTGGAGTGGAGTGGAGTGGAGTGGAGTGAAGTGGAGTGAAGTGGAGTGGAGTGGAGTTGAATGCAGTGGAGTGGAGTGGAGTGGAGTGGAGTGGAGTGGAGTGGAGTGGAGTGGAGTGGAGTGGAGTGGATTGGAGTGGAGTGGAGTGGAGTGGAGAGGAGTGGAATGCAGTGCAGTGAAGTGGAATGCAGTGGAGTGGAGTGGAGTGGAGAGTAGTGGAATGCAGTGCAGTGGAGTGGAGTGGAGTGGAATGCAGTGGAGTGGAGTGGAGTGGAGTGGAATGCAGTGGAGTGGAGTGGAGTGGAATGCAGTGGAGTGGAGTGGAGTGGAGTGGAGTGGAGTGGAGTGGAGAGGAGAAAAGTTGAATGCAGTGGAGTGGAGTGGAGAGGAGTGGAGTGGAGTGGAGTGGAGTGGAGTGGAGTGGAGTGGAGTGGAGTGGAGTGGAGTGGAGTGGAGTTGAATGCAGTGGAGTGGAGTGGAGTGGAGTGGAGTGGAGTGGAGTGGAGTGGAGTGGATTTGAATGCAGTGGAGTGGAGTGGAGTGGAGTGGAATGCAGTGGAGTGGAGAGGAGTGGAATGCAGTGGAGAGGAGTGGAGAGGAGTGGAGTGGAGTGGAGTAGAGTGGAGTGGAGTGGAGTGGAGTGGAGTGGAGTGGAGCGGAGAGGAGAGGAGAGGAATGCAGTGCAGTGGAGTGGAATGCAGTGGAGTGGAGAGGAGTGGAATGCGGTGCAGTGGAGTGGAATGCAGTGCAGTGAAGTGGAGTGGAGTGAAATGCAGTGGAGTGGAGAGGAGTGGAATGCAGTGGAGAGGAGTGGAGAGGAGTGGAGTGGAGTGGAGTAGAGTGGAGTGGAGTGGAGTGGAGTGGAGTTGAATGCAGTGGAGTGGAGTGGAGTGGAGTGGAGTGGAGTGGAGTGGAGTGGAGTGGAGGGGAGTGGAGTGGAGTGGAGTGGAGAGGAGTGGAATGCAGTGCAGTGGAGTGGAATGCAGTGGAGTGGAGTGGAGTGGAGTGGAGTGGAGTGGAGTGGAGAGGAGAAAAGTTGAATGCAGTGGAGTGGAGTGGAGAGGAGTGGAGTGGAGTGGAGTGGAGTGGAGTGGAGTGGAGTGGAGTGGAGTGGAGTGGAGTGGAGTTGAATGCAGTGGAGTGGAGTGGAGTGGAGTGGAGTGGAGTGGAGTGGAGTGGAGTGGATTTGAATGCAGTGGAGTGGAGTGGAGTGGAGTGGAATGCAGTGGAGTGGAGAGGAGTGGAATGCAGTGGAGAGGAGTGGAGAGGAGTGGAGTGGAGTGGAGTAGAGTGGAGTGGAGTGGAGTGGAGTGGAGTGGAGTGGAGCGGAGAGGAGAGGAGAGGAATGCAGTGCAGTGGAGTGGAATGCAGTGGAGTGGAGAGGAGTGGAATGCGGTGCAGTGGAGTGGAATGCAGTGCAGTGAAGTGGAGTGGAGTGAAATGCAGTGGAGTGGAGAGGAGTGGAATGCAGTGGAGAGGAGTGGAGAGGAGTGGAGTGGAGTGGAGTAGAGTGGAGTGGAGTGGAGTGGAGTGGAGTTGAATGCAGTGGAGTGGAGTGGAGTGGAGTGGAGTGGAGTGGAGTGGAGTGGAGTGGAGTGGAGTGGAGTGGAGAGGAGTGGAATGCAGTGCAGTGGAGTGGAATGCAGTGCAGTGGAGTGGAATGCAGTGGAGTGGAGTGGAGTGGAGAGTACTGGAATGCAGTGGAGTGGAGTGGAGTGGAGTGGAGTGGAGTGGAGTGGAGTGGAGTGGAGTGGAGTGGAGTGGAGTGGAGTGGAGCGGAGAGGAGAGGAGAGGAATGCAGTGCAGTGGAGTGGAATGCAGTGGAGTGGAGAGGAGTGGAATGCGGTGCAGTGGAGTGGAATGCAGTGCAGTGAAGTGGAGTGGAGTGGAGTGGAGTGGAGAGGAGAAAAGTTGAATGCAGTGGAGTGGAGTGGAGAGGAGTGGAGTGGAGTGGAGTGGAGTGGAGTGGAGTGGAGTGGAGTGGAGTGGAGTGGAGTGGAGTGGAGTGGAGTGGAGTTGAATGCAGTGTAGTGGAGTGGAGTGGAGTGGAGTGGAGTGGAGTGGAGTGGAGTGGATTTGAATGCAGTGGAGTGGAGTGGAGTGGAGTGGAATGCAGTGGAGTGGAGAGGAGTGGAATGCAGTGGAGAGGAGTGGAGAGGAGTGGAGTGGAGTGGAGTAGAGTGGAGTGGAGTGGAGTGGAGTGGAGTGGAGTGGAGTGGAGCGGAGAGGAGAGGAGAGGAATGCAGTGCAGTGGAGTGGAATGCAGTGGAGTGGAGAGGAGTGGAATGCGGTGCAGTGGAGTGGAATGCAGTGCAGTGAAGTGGAGTGGAGTGAAATGCAGTGGAGTGGAGAGGAGTGGAATGCAGTGGAGAGGAGTGGAGAGGAGTGGAGTGGAGTGGAGTAGAGTGGAGTGGAGTGGAGTGGAGTGGAGTTGAATGCAGTGGAGTGGAGTGGAGTGGAGTGGAGTTGAATGCAGTGGAGTGGAGTGGAGTGGAGTGGAGTGGAGTGGAGTGGAGTGGAGTGGAGTGGAGTGGAGTGGAGAGGAGTGGAATGCAGTGCAGTGGAGTGGAATGCAGTGCAGTGGAGTGGAATGCAGTGGAGTGGAGTGGAGTGGAGAGTACTGGAATGCAGTGGAGTGGAGTGGAGTGGAGTGGAGTGGAGTGGAGTGGAGTGGAGTGGAGTGGAGTGGAGTGGAGCGGAGAGGAGAGGAGAGGAATGCAGTGCAGTGGAGTGGAATGCAGTGGAGTGGAGAGGAGTGGAATGCGGTGCAGTGGAGTGGAATGCAGTGCAGTGAAGTGGAGTGGAGTGGAATGCAGTGGAGTGGAGAGAAGTGGAGCGAAGAGGTTTGGAGTGGATTTGAATGCAGTGGAGTGGAGTGGAGTGGAGTGGAGTGGAGTGGAGTGGAGTGGAGTGGAGTGGAGTGGAGTGGAGTGGAGTGGAGTGGAGTGGAGTTGAATGCAGTGGAGTGGAGTGGAGTGGAGTGGAGTGGAGTGGAGTGGAGTGGAGAGGAGTGGAATGCAGTGCAGTGGAGTGGAGTGGAGTGGAATGCAGTGGAGTGGAGTGGAGTGGAGTGGAATGCAGTGGAGTGGAGTGGAGTGGAGTGGAGTGGAGTTGAATGCAGTGGAGTGGAGTGGAGTGGAGTGGAGTGGAGTGGAGTGGAGTGGAGTGGAGTAGAGTAGAGTGGAGTGGAGTTGAATGCAGTGGAGTGGAGTGGAGTGGAGTGGAGTGGAGTTGAATGCAGTGGAGTGGAGTGGAGTGGAGTGGAGTGGAGTGGAGTGGAGTGGAGTGGAGTGGAGTGGAGTGGAGTGGAGTGGAGTGGAGTGGAGTGGAGTGGAGTGGAGTGGAGTGGAGTGGAGTAGAGTGGAGTGGAGTGGAGTTGAATGCAGTGGAGTGGAGTGGAGTGGAGTGGAGTGGAGTGGAGTGGAGTGGAGTGGAGTGGAGTGGAGTGGAGTGGAGTGGAGTGGAGTGGAGTGGAGTGGAGAGGAGTGGAATGCAGTGCAGCGGAGTGGAATGCAGTGGAGTGGAGTGGAGTGGAGTGGAGAGTAGTGGAATGCAGTGGAGTGGAGTGGAGTGGAGTGGAATGCAGTGGAGTGGAGTGGAGTGGAGTGGAATGCAGTGGAGTGGAGTGGAGTGGAGTGGAGTGGAGTTGAATGCAGTGGAGTGGAGTTGAATGCAGTGGAGTGGAGTGGAGTGGAGTGGAGTGGAGTTGAATGCAGTGGAGTGGAGTGGAGTGGAGTGGAATGCAGTGGAGTGGAGTGGAGTGGAGTGGAGTGGAGTGGAGTGGAGTGGAGTGGAGTGGAGTGGAGTGGAGTGGAGTGGAGTGGAGTGGAGTGGAGTGGAGTAGAGTGGAGTGGAGTGGAGTTGAATGCAGTGGAGTGGAGTGGAGTGGAGTGGAGTGGAGTGGAGTGGAGTGGAGTGGAGTGGAGTGGAGTGGAGTGGAGTGGAGTGGAGTGGAGTGGAGAGGAGTGGAATGCAGTGCAGTGGAGTGGAATGCAGTGGAGTGGAGTGGAGTGGAGAGTAGTGGAATGCATTGCAGTGGAGTGGAGTGGAGTGGAATGCAGTGGAGTGGAGTGGAGTGGAGTGGAATGCAGTGGAGTGGAGTGGAGTGGAGTGGAGTGGAGTTGAATGCAGTGGAGTGGAGTGGAGTGGAGTGGAGTGGAGTGGAGTGGAGTGGAGTGGAGTGGAGTGGAGTGGAGTGGAGTGGAGTTGTGTGGAGTGGATTTGAATGCAGTGGAGTGGAGTGGAGTGGAGTGGAGTGGAGTGGAGTGGAGTGGAGTGGAGTGGAGTGGAGAGGAGTGGAATGCAGTGCAGTGAAGTGGAGTGGAGTGGAGTGGAGTGGAGTGGATTTGAATGCAGTGGAGTGGAGTGGAGTGCAGTGGAATGCAGTGGAGTGGAGAGGAGTGGAATGCTGTGGAGAGGAGTGGAGAGGAGTGGAGTGGAGTGGAGTGGAGTGGAGCGGAGAGGAGAGGAGAGGAATGCAGTGCAGTGGAGTGGAATGCAGTGGAGTGGAGAGGAGTGGAATGCAGTGGAGAGGAGTGGAGAGGAGTGGAGTGGAGTGGAGTAGAGTGGAGTGGAGTGGAGTGGAGTGGAGTGGAGTGGAGTGGAGTGGAGTGGAGCGGAGAGGAGAGGAGAGGAATGCACTGCAGTGGAGTGGAATGCAGTGGAGTGGAGTGGAGTGGAGTGGAGTGGAGTGGAGTGGAGTGGAGTGGAGTGGAGTGGAGTGGAGTGGAGTTGAATGCAGTGGAGTGGAGTGGAGGGGAGTGGAGTGGAGTGGAGTGGAGAGGA
Source organism: Cyrtonyx montezumae (assembly GCF_038088225.1). Taxonomy (NCBI): domain Eukaryota; kingdom Metazoa; phylum Chordata; class Aves; order Galliformes; family Odontophoridae; genus Cyrtonyx; species Cyrtonyx montezumae. The sequence continues at coordinate 41,048 of NW_027071832.1, forward strand.
GTGGAGTGGAGTGGAGAGGAGTGGAATGCAGTGCAGTGGAGTGGAATGCAGTGCAGTGGAGTGGAATGCAGTGCAGTGGAGTGGAGTGGAGAGTAGTGGAATGCAGTGCAGTGGAGTTGAGTGGAGTGGAATGCAGTGGAGTGGAGTGGAGTGGAGTGGAATGCAGTGGAGTGGAGTGGAGTGGAGTGGAGTTGAATGCAGTGGAGTGGAGTGGAGTGGAGTGGAGTGAAGTGGAGTGGAGTGGAGTGGAGTTGAATGCAGTGGAGTGGAGTGGAGTGGAGTGGAGTGGAGTGGAGTGGAGAGGAGTGGAATGCAGTGCACTGAAGTGGAATGCAGTGCAGTGGAGTGGAATGCAGTGGAGTGGAGTGGAGTGGAGAGTAGTGGAATGCAGTGCAGTGGAGTGGAGTGGAGTGGAATGCAGTGGAGTGGAGTGGAGTGGAGTGGAATGCAGTGGAGTGGAGTGGAGTGGAGTGGAGTTGAATGCAGTTGAGTGGAGTGGAGTGGAGTGGAGTGGATTTGAATGCAGTGGAGTGGAGTGGAGTGGAGTGGAGTGGAGTGGAGTGGAGTGGAGTGGAGTGGAGTGGAGAGGACTGGAGTTGAATGCAGTGGAGTGGAGTGGAGTGGAGTGGAGTGGAGTGGAGTGGAGTGGAGTGGAGTGGAGTGGAGTGGAGTGGAGTGAAGTGGAGTGGAGTGGAGTAGAGTAGAGTGGAGTGGAGTGGAATGCATTGGAGTGGAGTGGAGAGGTTGAATGCAGTGGAGTGGAGTTGAGTGGAGTGGAGTGGAGTGGAGTGGAGTGGAGTGGAGTGGAGTGGAGTGGAGAGGAGTGTAGTTGAATGCAGTGTAGTGGAGTGGAGTAGAGTGCAGTGGAGTGGAATGCAGTGCAGTGAAGTGGAGTGGAGTGGAATGCAGTGGAGTGGAGAGGAGTGGAATGCAGTGGAGAGGAGTGGAGAGGGGTGGAGTGGAGTGGAGTAGAGTGGAGTGGAGTGGAGTGGAGTGGAGTGGAGTGGAGTGGAGTGGAGTGGAGTGGAGTGGAGTGGAGTGGAGTTGAATGCAGTGGAGTGGAGTGGAGTGGAGTGGAGTGGATTTGAATGCAGTGGAGTGGAGTGGAGTGGAGTGGAATGCAGTGGAGTGGAGAGGAGTGGAATGCAGTGGAGAGGAGTGGAATGCAGTGGAGAGGAGTGGAGAGGAGTGGAGTGGAGTGGAGTAGAGTGGAGTGGAGTGGAGTGGAGTGGAGTGGAGTGGAGTGGAGTGGAGTGGAGTGGAGTGGAGTGGAGTGGAGAGGAGAGGAATGTAGTGCAGTGGAGTGGAATGCAGTGGAGTGGAGAGGAGTGGAATGCGGTGCAGTGGAGTGGAATGCAGTGCAGTGAAGTGGAGTGGAGTGGAATGCAGTGGAGTGGAGAGGAGTGGAATGCAGTGGAGAGGAGTGGAGAGGGGTGGAGTGGAGTGGAGTAGAGTGGAGTGGAGTGGAGTGGAGTGGAGTGGAGTGGAGTGGAGTGGAGTGGAGTGGAGAGGAGAGGAATGCAGTGCAGTGGAGTGGAATGCAGAGGAGTGGAGAGGAGTGGAATGCGGTGCAGTGGAGTGGAATGCAGTGCAGTGAAGTGGAGTGGAGTGGAATGCAGTGGAGTGGAGAGAAGTGGAGCGAAGAGGTTTGGAGTGGATTTGAATGCAGTGGAGTGGAGTGGAGTGGAGTGGAGTGGAGTGGAGTGGAGTGGAGTGGAGTGGAGTTGAATGCAGTGGAGTGGAGTGGAGTGGAGTGGAGTGTAGTGGAGTGGAGTGGAGTGGAGAGGAGTGGAGTGGAGTGGAGTTGTGTGGAGTGGATTTGAATGCAGTGGAGTGGAGTGGAGTGGAGTGGAGTGGAGTGGAGTGGAGTGGAGTGGAGTGGAGTGGAGAGGAGTGGAATGCAGTGCAGTGAAGTGGAGTGGAGTGGAGTGGAGTGGAGTGGATTTGAATGCAGTGGAGTGGAGTGGAGTGCAGTGGAATGCAGTGGAGTGGAGAGGAGTGGAATGCTGTGGAGAGGAGTGGAGAGGAGTGGAGTGGAGTGGAGTGGAGTGGAGCGGAGAGGAGAGGAGAGGAATGCAGTGCAGTGGAGTGGAATGCAGTGGAGTGGAGAGGAGTGGAATGCAGTGGAGAGGAGTGGAGAGGAGTGGAGTGGAGTGGAGTAGAGTGGAGTGGAGTGGAGTGGAGTGGAGTGGAGTGGAGTGGAGTGGAGTGGAGTGGAGTGGAGCGGAGAGGAGAGGAGAGGAATGCACTGCAGTGGAGTGGAATGCAGTGGAGTGGAGTGGAGTGGAGTGGAGTGGAGTGGAGTGGAGTGGAGTGGAGTGGAGTGGAGTGGAGTGGAGTGGAGTTGAATGCAGTGGAGTGGAGTGGAGGGGAGTGGAGTGGAGTGGAGTGGAGAGGAGTGGAGTGGAGTGGAGAGGAGTGGAATGCAGTGCAGTGGAGTGGAATGCAGTGCAGTGGAGTGGAATGCAGTGCAGTGGAGTGGAGTGGAGAGTAGTGGAATGCAGTGCAGTGGAGTTGAGTGGAGTGGAATGCAGTGGAGTGGAGTGGAGTGGAGTGGAATGCAGTGGAGTGGAGTGGAGTGGAGTGGAGTTGAATGCAGTGGAGTGGAGTGGAGTGGAGTGGAGTGAAGTGGAGTGGAGTGGAGTGGAGTTGAATGCAGTGGAGTGGAGTGGAGTGGAGTGGAGTGGAGTGGAGTGGAGAGGAGTGGAATGCAGTGCACTGAAGTGGAATGCAGTGCAGTGGAGTGGAATGCAGTGGAGTGGAGTGGAGTGGAGAGTAGTGGAATGCAGTGCAGTGGAGTGGAGTGGAGTGGAATGCAGTGGAGTGGAGTGGAGTGGAGTGGAATGCAGTGGAGTGGAGTGGAGTGGAGTGGAGTTGAATGCAGTTGAGTGGAGTGGAGTGGAGTGGAGTGGATTTGAATGCAGTGGAGTGGAGTGGAGTGGAGTGGAGTGGAGTGGAGTGGAGTGGAGTGGAGTGGAGTGGAGAGGACTGGAGTTGAATGCAGTGGAGTGGAGTGGAGTGGAGTGGAGTGGAGTGGAGTGGAGTGGAGTGGAGTGGAGTGGAGTGGAGTGGAGTGAAGTGGAGTGGAGTGGAGTAGAGTAGAGTGGAGTGGAGTGGAATGCATTGGAGTGGAGTGGAGAGGTTGAATGCAGTGGAGTGGAGTTGAGTGGAGTGGAGTGGAGTGGAGTGGAGTGGAGTGGAGTGGAGTGGAGTGGAGAGGAGTGTAGTTGAATGCAGTGTAGTGGAGTGGAGTAGAGTGCAGTGGAGTGGAATGCAGTGCAGTGAAGTGGAGTGGAGTGGAATGCAGTGGAGTGGAGAGGAGTGGAATGCAGTGGAGAGGAGTGGAGAGGGGTGGAGTGGAGTGGAGTAGAGTGGAGTGGAGTGGAGTGGAGTGGAGTGGAGTGGAGTGGAGTGGAGTGGAGTGGAGTGGAGTGGAGTGGAGTGGAGTTGAATGCAGTGGAGTGGAGTGGAGTGGAGTGGAGTGGATTTGAATGCAGTGGAGTGGAGTGGAGTGGAGTGGAATGCAGTGGAGTGGAGAGGAGTGGAATGCAGTGGAGAGGAGTGGAATGCAGTGGAGAGGAGTGGAGAGGAGTGGAGTGGAGTGGAGTAGAGTGGAGTGGAGTGGAGTGGAGTGGAGTGGAGTGGAGTGGAGTGGAGTGGAGTGGAGTGGAGTGGAGTGGAGAGGAGAGGAATGTAGTGCAGTGGAGTGGAATGCAGTGGAGTGGAGAGGAGTGGAATGCGGTGCAGTGGAGTGGAATGCAGTGCAGTGAAGTGGAGTGGAGTGGAATGCAGTGGAGTGGAGAGGAGTGGAATGCAGTGGAGAGGAGTGGAGAGGGGTGGAGTGGAGTGGAGTAGAGTGGAGTGGAGTGGAGTGGAGTGGAGTGGAGTGGAGTGGAGTGGAGTGGAGTGGAGAGGAGAGGAATGCAGTGCAGTGGAGTGGAATGCAGAGGAGTGGAGAGGAGTGGAATGCGGTGCAGTGGAGTGGAATGCAGTGCAGTGAAGTGGAGTGGAGTGGAATGCAGTGGAGTGGAGAGAAGTGGAGCGAAGAGGTTTGGAGTGGATTTGAATGCAGTGGAGTGGAGTGGAGTGGAGTGGAGTGGAGTGGAGTGGAGTGGAGTGGAGTGGAGTTGAATGCAGTGGAGTGGAGTGGAGTGGAGTGGAGTGTAGTGGAGTGGAGTGGAGTGGAGAGGAGTGGAATGCAGTGCAGTGGAGTGGAATGCAGTGCAGTGGAGTGGAATGCAGTGCAGTGGAGTGGAATGCAGTGGAGTGGAGTGGAGTGGAGTGGAGAGTACTGGAATGCAGTGCAGTGGAGTGGAGTGGAGTGGAATGCAGTGGAGTGGAGTGGAGTGGAGTGGAGTGGAGCGGAGAGGAGAGGAGAGGAATGCAGTGCAGTGGAGTGGAATGCAGTGGAGTGGAGAGGAGTGGAATGCAATTCAGTGGAGTGGAATGCAGTGCAGTGAAGTGGAGTGGAGTGGAATGCAGTGGAGTGGAGAGGAGTGGAGTGGAGTGGAGTGGAGTGGAGTGGAGTGGAGTGGAGTGGTGTGGAGTGGATTTGAATGCAGTGGAGTGGAGTGGAGTGGAGTGGAGAGGAGAAAAGTTGAATGCAGTGGAGTGGAGTGGAGTGGAGTGGAGTGGAGTGGAGTGGAGTGGAGTGGAGTGGAGTGGAGTGGAGTTGAATGCAGTGGAGTGGAGTGGAGTGGAGTGGAGTGGAGTGGAGTGGAGTGGAGTGGATTTGAATGCAGTGGAGTGGAGTGGAGTGGAGTGGAATGCAGTGGAGTGGAGAGGAGTGGAATGCAGTGGAGAGGAGTGGAATGCAGTGGAGAGGAGTGGAGAGGAGTGGAGTGGAGTGGAGTAGAGTGGAGTGGAGTGGAGTGGAGTGGAGTGGAGTGGAGTGGAGTGGAGTGGAGTGGAGTGGAGTGGAGTGGAGTGGAGAGGAGAGGAATGTAGTGCAGTGGAGTGGAATGCAGTGGAGTGGAGAGGAGTGGAATGCGGTGCAGTGGAGTGGAATGCAGTGCAGTGAAGTGGAGTGGAGTGGAATGCAGTGGAGTGGAGAGGAGTGGAATGCAGTGGAGAGGAGTGGAGAGGGGTGGAGTGGAGTGGAGTAGAGTGGAGTGGAGTGGAGTGGAGTGGAGTGGAGTGGAGTGGAGTGGAGTGGAGTGGAGTGGAGTGGAGAGGAGAGGAATGCAGTGCAGTGGAGTGGAATGCAGAGGAGTGGAGAGGAGTGGAATGCGGTGCAGTGGAGTGGAATGCAGTGCAGTGAAGTGGAGTGGAGTGGAATGCAGTGGAGTGGAGAGAAGTGGAGCGAAGAGGTTTGGAGTGGATTTGAATGCAGTGGAGTGGAGTGGAGTGGAGTGGAGTGGAGTGGAGTGGAGTGGAGTGGAGTGGAGTTGAATGCAGTGGAGTGGAGTGGAGTGGAGTGGAGTGTAGTGGAGTGGAGTGGAGTGGAGAGGAGTGGAATGCAGTGCAGTGGAGTGGAATGCAGTGCAGTGGAGTGGAATGCAGTGCAGTGGAGTGGAATGCAGTGGAGTGGAGTGGAGTGGAGTGGAGAGTACTGGAATGCAGTGCAGTGGAGTGGAGTGGAGTGGAATGCAGTGGAGTGGAGTGGAGTGGAGTGGAGTGGAGCGGAGAGGAGAGGAGAGGAATGCAGTGCAGTGGAGTGGAATGCAGTGGAGTGGAGAGGAGTGGAATGCAATTCAGTGGAGTGGAATGCAGTGCAGTGAAGTGGAGTGGAGTGGAATGCAGTGGAGTGGAGAGGAGTGGAATGCAGTGGAGAGGAGTGGAGAGGAGTGGAGTGGAGTGGAGTAGAGTGGAGTGGAGATGAGTGGAGTGGAGTGGAGTGGAGTGGAGCGGAGAGGAGAGGAGAGGAATGCAGTGCAGTGGAGTGGAATGCAGTGGAGTGGAGAGGAGTGGAATGCGGTGCAGTGGAGTGGAATGCAGTGCAGTGAAGTGGAGTGGAGTGGAATGCAGTGGAGTGGAGAGAAGTGGAGCGAAGAGGTTTGGAGAGGATTTGAATGCAGTGGAGTGGAGTGGAGTGGAGTGGAGTGGAGTGGAGTGGAGTGGAGTGGAGTGGAGTGGAGTGGAGTGGAGTGGAGTTGAATGCAGTGGAGTGGAGTGGAGTGGAGTGGAGTGGAGTGGAGTGGAGTGGAGTGGAGTGGAGTGGAGAGGAGTGGAATGCAGTGCAGTGGAGTGGAATGCAGTGCAGTGGAGTGGAATGCAGTGGAGTGGAGTGGAGTGGAGAGTACTGGAATGCAGTGCAGTGGAGTGGAGTGGAGTGGAATGCAGTGGAGTGGAGTGGAGTGGAGTGGAATGCAGTGGAGTGGAGTGGAGTGGAGTGGAGTGGAGTGGAGTGGAGTGGAGTGGAGTGGAGTGGAGTTGAATGCAGTGGAGTGGAGTGGAGTGGAGTGGAGTGGAGTGGAGTGGAGTGGAGTGGAGTAGAGTGGAGTGGAGTGGAGTGGAGTGGAGTGGAGTGGAGTGGAGTGGAGTGGAGTGGAGTGGAGTGGAGTGGAGTGGAGTGGAGTGGAGTGGAGAGGAGTGGAATGCAGTGGAGTGGAGTGGAGTGGAGAGTAGTGGAATGCAGTGCAGTGGAGTGGAGTGGAGTGGAATGCAGTGGAGTGGAGTGGAGTGGAATGCAGTGGAGTGGAGTGGAGTGGAGTGGAGTGGAGTTGAATGCAGTGGAGTGGAGTGGAGTGGAGTGGAGTGGAGTGGAGTGGAGTGGAGTGGAGTGGAGTGGAGTGGAGTGGAGTGGAGTGGAGTGGTGTGGAGTGGATTTGAATGCAGTGGAGTGGAGTGGAGTGGAGTGGAGAGGAGAAAAGTTGAATGCAGTGGAGTGGAGTGGAGTGGAGTGGAGTGGAGTGGAGTGGAGTGGAGTGGAGTGGAGTGGAGTGGAGTGGAGTTGAATGCAGTGGAGTGGAGTGGAGTGGAGTGGAGTGGAGTGGAGTGGAGTGGAGTGGATTTGAATGCAGTGGAGTGGAGTGGAGTGGAGTGGAATGCAGTGGAGTGGAGAGGAGTGGAATGCAGTGGAGAGGAGTGGAGAGGAGTGGACTGGAGTGGAGTAGAGTGGAGTGGAGTGGAGTGGAGTGGAGTGGAGCGGAGAGGAGAGGAGAGGAATGCAGTGCAGTGGAGTGGAATGCAGTGGAGTGGAGAGGAGTGGAATGCAGTGGAGAGGAGTGGAGAGGAGTGGAGTGGAGTGGAGTAGAGTGGAGTGGATTGGAGTGGAGTGGAGTGGAGCGGAGAGGAGAGGAGAGGAATGCAGTGCAGTGGAGTGGAATGCAGTGGAGTGGAGTGGAGTGGAGTGGAGTGGAGTGGAGTGGAGTGGAGTGGAGTGGAGTGGAGTTGAATGCAGTGGAGTGGAGTGGAGTGGAGTGGAGTGGAGTGGAGTGGAGTGGAGTGGAGTGGAGTGGAGTGGAGTGGAGTGGAGAGGAGTGGAATGCAGTGCAGTGGAGTGGAATGCAGTGCAGTGGAGTGGAATGCAGTGCAGTGCAGTGGAGTGGAGTGGAGTGGAGTGGAGTGGAGTGGAGTGGAGTGGAGTGGAGTGGAGAGGAGTGGAATGCAGTGCAGTGGAGTGGAATACAGTGCAGTGGAGTGGAATGCAGTGCAGTGGAGTGGAGTGGAGAGTAGTGGAATGCAGTGAGGTGGAGTTGAGTGGAGTGGAATGCAGTGGAGTGGAGTGGAGTGGAGTGGAATGCAGTAGAGTGGAGTGGAGTGGAGTGGAGTTGAATGCAGTGGAGTGGAGTGGAGTGGAGTGGAGTGGAGTGGAGTGAAGTGGAGTGGAGTGGAGTTGAATGCAGTGGAGTGGAGTGGAGTGGAGTGGAGTGGAGTGGAGTGGAGTGGAGTGGAGTGGAGTGGAGTGGAGTGGAGTGGAGAGGAGTGGAATGCAGTGCAGTGAAGTGGAATGCAGTGCAGTGGAGTGGAATGCAGTGGAGTGGAGTGGAGTGGAGAGTAGTGGAATGCAGTGCAGTGGAGTGGAGTGGAGTGGAATGCAGTGGAGTGGAGTGGAGTGGAGTGGAATGCAGTGGAGTGGAGTGGAGTGGAGTGGAGTTGAATGCAGTGGTGTGGAGTGGAGTGGAGTGGAGTGGATTTGAATGCAGTGGAGTGGAGTGGAGTGGAGTGAAGTGGAGTGGAGTGGAGTGGAGTGGAGTGGAGAGGAGAAAAGTTGAATGCAGTGGAGTGGAGTGTAGTGGAGTGTAGTGGAGTGGAGTGGAGTGGAGTGGAGTGGAGTGGAGTGGAGTGGAGTGGAGTGGAGTGGAGTGGAGTTGAATGCAGTGGAGTGGAGTGGAGTGGAGTGGAGTGGAGTGGAGTGGAGTGGAGTGGAGTGGAGTGGAGTGGAGTGGAGTTGAATGCAGTGGAGTGGAGTGGAGTGGAGTGGAGTGGAGTGGAGTGGAGTGGAGTGGAGTGGAGTGGAGTGGAGTGGAGTGGAGTGGAGTGGAATGCAGTGGAGTGGAGTGGAGTGGAGTGGAGTGGAGTGGAATGCAGTGGAGAGGAGAGGAGTGGAGTAGAGTGGAGTGGAGTGGAGTAGAGTGGAGTGGAGTGGAGTGGAGTGGAGTGGAGTTGAATGCAGTGGAGTGGAGAGGAGTGGAATGCAGTGGAGAGGAGTGGAGTGGAGTGGAGTGGAGTGGAGTGGAGTGGAGTGGAGTGGAATGCAGTGGAGTGGAGAGGAGTGGAATGCAGTGGAGAGGAGTGGAGAGGAGTGGAGTGGAGTGGAGTAGAGTGGAGTGGAGTGGAGTGGAGTGGAGTGGAGTGGAGTGGAGTGGAGTGGTGCGGAGAGGAGAGGAAAGGAATGCAGTGCAGTGGAGTGGAATGCAGTGGAGTGGAGAGGAGTGGAATGCGGTGCAGTGGAGTGGAATGCAGTGCAGTGAAGTGGAGTGGAGTGGAATGCAGTGGAGTGGAGAGGAGTGGAATGCAGTGGAGAGGAGTGGAGAGGAGTGGAGTGGAGTGGAGTAGAGTGGAGTGGAGTGGAGTAGAGTGGAGTGGAGTGGAGTGGAGTGGAGTGGAGTGGAGTGGAGTGGAGTGGAGTGGAGATGAGTGGAGCGGAGAGGAGAGGAGAGGAATGCAGTGCAGTGGAGTGGAATGCAGTGGAGTGGAGAGGAGTGGAATGCGGTGCAGTGGAGTGGAATGCAGTGCAGTGAAGTGGAGTGGAGTGGAATGCAGTGGAGTGGAGAGAAGTGGAGCGAAGAGGTTTGGAGTGGATTTGAATGCAGTGGAGTGGAGTGGAGTGGAGTGGAATGCAGTGGAGTGGAGTGGAGTGGAATGCAGTGGAGTGGAGTGGAGTGGAGTGGAGTGGAGTGGAGTGGAGTGGAGTTTAGTGGAGTCGAGTTGAATGCAGTGGAGTTGAGTGGAGTGGAGTGGAATGCGGTGGACTGGAGTGGAGTGGAGTGGAGTGGAGTGAAGTGGTGTGGAGTGGATTTGAATGCAGTGGAGTGGAGTGGAGTGGAGTGGAGTGGAGTGGAGTGGAGTGGAGTGGAGTGGAGTGGAGTGGAGTGGAGTGGAGTGGAATGGAGAGGACTGGAGTTGAATGCAGTGGAGTGGAGTGGAGTGGAGTGGAGTGGAGTGGAGTGGAGTGGAGTGGAGTGGAGTGGAGTGGAGTGGAGTGGAGTGGAGTGGAGTAGAGTAGAGTGGAGTGGAGTGGAATGCATTGGAGTGGAGTGGAGAGGTTGAATGCAGTGGAGTGGAGTTGAGTGGAGTGGAGTGGAGTGGAGTGGAGTGGAGTGGAGTGGAGTGGAGTGGAGAGGAGTGTAGTTGAATGCAGTGTAGTGGAGTGGAGTAGAGTGCAGTGGAGTGGAATGCAGTGCAGTGAAGTGGAGTGGAGTGGAATGCAGTGGAGTGGAGAGGAGTGGAATGCAGTGGAGAGGAGTGGAGAGGGGTGGAGAGGAGAGGAGTGGAATGCGGTGCAGTGGAGTGGAATGCAGTGCAGTGAAGTGGAGTGGAGTGGAATGCAGTGGAGTGGAGAGGAGTGGAATGCAGTGGAGAGGAGTGGAGAGGAGTGGAGTGGAGTGGAGTAGAGTGGAGTGGAGTGGAGTGGAGTGGAGTGGAGTGGAGTGGAGTGGAGTGGAGTGGAGTGGAGCGGAGTGGAGTGGAGTGGAGTGGAGTGGAGTGGAGTGGAGTGGAGTGGAGTGGAGTGGAGTGGAGTGGAGTTGAATGCAGTGGAGTGGAGTGGAGTGGAGTGGAGTGGAGTGGAGTGGAGTGGAGTGGAGTGGAGTGGAGTGGAGTGGAGTGGAGTGGAGTTGAATGCAGTGGAGTGGAGTGGAGTGGAGTGGAGAGGAGTGGAATGCAGTGGAGAGGAGTGGAGAGGAGTGGAGTGGAGTGGAGTAGAGTGGAGTGGAGTGGAGTGGAGTGGAGTGGAGTTGAATGCAGTGGAGTGGAGAGGAGTGGAATGCAGTGGAGAGGAGTGGAGTGGAGTGGAGTGGAATGCAGTGGAGTGGAGAGGAGTGGAATGCAGTGGAGAGGAGTGGAGAGGAGTGGAGTGGAGTGGAGTAGAGTGGAGTGGAGTGGAGTGGAGTGGAGTGGAGTGGAGTGGAGTGGAGTGGAGTGGAGTGGAGTGGAGCGGAGAGGAGAGGAGAGGAGAGGAATGCAGTGCAGTGGAGTGGAATGCAGTGGAGTGGAGAGGAGTGGAATGCGGTGCAGTGGAGTGGAATGCAGTGCAGTGAAGTGGAGTGGAGTGGAATGCAGTGGAGTGGAGAGGAGTGGAATGCAGTGGAGAGGAGTGGAGAGGAGTGGAGTGGAGTGGAGTAGAGTGGAGTGGAGTGGAGTAGAGTGGAGTGGAGTGGAGTGGAGTGGAGTGGAGTGGAGTGGAGCGGAGAGGAGAGGAGAGGAATGCAGTGCAGTGGAGTGGAATGCAGTGGAGTGGAGAGGAGTGGAATGCGGTGCAGTGGAGTGGAATGCAGTGCAGTGAAGTGGAGTGGAGTGGAATGCAGTGGAGTGGAGAGAAGTGGAGCGAAGAGGTTTGGAGTGGATTTGAATGCAGTGGAGTGGAGTGGAGTGGAGTGGAATGCAGTGGAGTGGAGTGGAGTGGAATGCAGTGGAGTGGAGTGGAGTGGAGTGGAGTGGAGTGGAGTGGAGTGGAGTGGAATGCAGAGCAGTGGAGTGGAGTGGAGTGGAGTGGAGTGGATTGGAGTATAGTGGAGTCGAGTTGAATGCAGTGGAGTTGAGTGGAGTGGAGTGGAATGCGGTGGACTGGAGTGGAGTGGAGTGGAGTGGAGTGAAGTGGTGTGGAGTGGATTTGAATGCAGTGGAGTGGAGTGGAGTGGAGTGGAGTGGAGTGGAGTGGAGTGGAGTGGAGTGGAGTGGAGTGGAGTGGAGTGGAATGGAGAGGACTGGAGTTGAATGCAGTGGAGTGGAGTGGAGTGGAGTGGAGTGGAGTGGAGTGGAGTGGAGTGGAGTGGAGTGGATTTGAATGCAGTGGAGTGGAGTGCAGTGGAGTGGAATGCAGTGGAGTGGAGAGGAGTGGAATGCAGTGGAGAGGAGTGGAGAGGAGTGGAGTGGAGTGGAGTAGAGTGGAGTGGATTGGAGTGGAGTGGAGTGGAGCGGAGAGGAGAGGAGAGGAATGCAGTGCAGTGGAGTGGAATGCAGTGGAGTGGAGTGGAGTGGAGTGGAGTGGAGTGGAGTGGAGTGGAGTGGAGTTGAATGCAGTGGAGTGGAGTGGAGTGGAGTGGAGTGGAGTGGAGTGGAGTGGAGTGGAGTGGAGTGGAGTGGAGTGGAGTGGAGTGGAGTGGAGTGGAGTGGAGAGGAGTGGAATGCAGTGCAGTGGAGTGGAATGCAGTGCAGTGGAGTGGAATGCAGTGCAGTGCAGTGCAGTGGAGTGGAGTGGAGTGGAGTGGAGTGGAGTGGAGTGGAGTGGAGTGGAGTGGAGTGGAGTGGAGTGGAGAGGAGTGGAATGCAGTGCAGTGGAGTGGAATGCAGTGCAGTGGAGTGGAATGCAGTGCAGTGGAGTGGAGTGGAGAGTAGTGGAATGCAGTGCAGTGGAGTTGAGTGGAGTGGAATGCAGTGGAGTGGAGTGGAGTGGAGTGGAATGCAGTGGAGTGGAGTGGAGTGGAGTGGAGTTGAATGCAGTGGAGTGGAGTGGAGTGGAGTGGAGTGGAGTGAAGTGGAGTGGAGTGGAGTTGAATGCAGTGGAGTGGAGTGGAGTGGAGTGGAGTGGAGTGGAGAGGAGTGGAATGCAGTGCAGTGAAGTGGAATGCAGTGCAGTGGAGTGGAATGCAGTGGAGTGGAGTGGAGTGGAGAGTAGTGGAATGCAGTGCAGTGGAGTGGAGTGGAGTGGAATGCAGTGGAGTGGAGTGGAGTGGAGTGGAATGCAGTGGAGTGGAGTGGAGTGGAGTGGAGTTGAATGCAGTTGAGTGGAGTGGAGTGGAGTGGAGTGGATTTGAATGCAGTGGAGTGGAGTGGAGTGGAGTGGAGTGGAGTGGAGTGGAGTGGAGTGGAGTGGAGTGGAGTGGAGTGGAGTGGAGTGGAGTGGAATGGAGAGGACTGGAGTTGAATGCAGTGGAGTGGAGTGGAGTGGAGTGGAGTGGAGTGGAGTGGAGTGGAGTGGAGTGGAGTGGAGTGGAGTGGAGTGGAGTGGAGTGGAGTGGAGTGGAGTGGAGTGGAGTAGAGTAGAGTGGAGTGGAGTGGAATGCATTGGAGTGGAGTGGAGAGGTTGAATGCAGTGGAGTGGAGTTGAGTGGAGTGGAGTGGAGTGGAGTGGAGTGGAGTGGAGTGGAGTGGAGTGGAGAGGAGTGTAGTTGAATGCAGTGTAGTGGAGTGGAGTAGAGTGCAGTGGAGTGGAATGCAGTGCAATGAAGTGGAGTGGAGTGGAATGCAGTGGAGTGGAGAGGAGTGGAGAGGGGTGGAGTGGAGTGGAGTAGAGTGGAGTGGAGTGGAGTGGAGTGGAGTGGAGTGGAGTGGAGTGGAGTGGAGTGGAGTGGAGTGGAGTGGAGTTGAATGCAGTGGAGTGGAGTGGAGTGGAGTGGAGTGGATTTGAATGCAGTGGAGTGGAGTGGAGTGGAGTGGAATGCAGTGGAGTGGAGAGGAGTGGAATGCAGTGGAGAGGAGTGGAATGCAGTGGAGAGGAGTGGAGAGGAGTGGAGTGGAGTGGAGTAGAGTGGAGTGGAGTGGAGTGGAGTGGAGTGGAGTGGAGTGGAGTGGAGTGGAGTGGAGTGGAGTGGAGTGGAGTGGAGTGGAGTAGAGTGGAGTGGAGTGGAGTGGAGAGGAGAGGAATGTAGTGCAGTGGAGTGGAATGCAGTGGAGTGGAGAGGAGTGGAATGCGGTGCAGTGGAGTGGAATGCAGTGCAGTGAAGTGGAGTGGAGTGGAATGCAGTGGAGTGGAGAGGAGTGGAATGCAGTGGAGAGGAGTGGAGAGGGGTGGAGTGGAGTGGAGTAGAGTGGAGTGGAGTGGAGTGGAGTGGAGTGGAGTGGAGTGGAGAGGAGTGGAGCGGAGAGGAGAGGAATGCAGTGCAGTGGAGTGGAATGCAGTGGAGTGGAGAGGAGTGGAATGCGGTGCAGTGGAGTGGAATGCAGTGCAGTGAAGTGGAGTGGAGTGGAATGCAGTGGAGTGGAGAGAAGTGGAGCGAAGAGGTTTGGAGTGGATTTGAATGCAGTGGAGTGGAGTGGAGTGGAGTGGAGTGGAGTGGAGTGGAGTGGAGTGGAGTGGAGTTGAATGCAGTGGAGTGGAGTGGAGTGGAGTGGAGTGTAGTGGAGTGGAGTGGAGTGGAGAGGAGTGGAATGCAGTGCAGTGGAGTGGAATGCAGTGCAGTGGAGTGGAATGCAGTGCAGTGGAGTGGAATGCAGTGGAGTGGAGTGGAGTGGAGAGTACTGGAATGCAGTGCAGTGGAGTGGAGTGGAGTGGAATGCAGTGGAGTGGAGTGGAGTGGAGTGGAGTGGAGCGGAGAGGAGAGGAGAGGAATGCAGTGCAGTGGAGTGGAATGCAGTGGAGTGGAGAGGAGTGGAATGCAATGCAGTGGAGTGGAATGCAGTGCAGTGAAGTGGAGTGGAGTGGAATGCAGTGGAGTGGAGAGGAGTGGAATGCAGTGGAGAGGAGTGGAGAGGAGTGGAGTGGAGTGGAGTAGAGTGGAGTGGAGATGAGTGGAGTGGAGTGGAGTGGAGTGGAGTGGAGTGGAGTGGAGTGGAGTGGAGCGGAGAGGAGAGGAGAGGAATGCAGTGCAGTGGAGTGGAATGCAGTGGAGTGGAGAGGAGTGGAATGCGGTGCAGTGGAGTGGAATGCAGTGCAGTGAAGTGGAGTGGAGTGGAATGCAGTGGAGTGGAGAGAAGTGGAGCGAAGAGGTTTGGAGAGGATTTGAATGCAGTGGAGTGGAGTGGAGTGGAGTGGAGTGGAGTGGAGTGGAGTGGAGTGGAGTGGAGTGGAGTGGAGTGGAGTGGAGTGGAGTGGAGTTGAATGCAGTGGAGTGGAGTGGAGTGGAGTGGAGTGGAGTGGAGTGGAGTGGAGTGGAGTTGAATGCAGTGGAGTGGAGTGGAGTGGAGTGGAGTGGAGTGGAGTGGAGTGGAGTGGAGTGGAGTGGAGTGGAGTGGAGTGGAGTGGAGTGGAGTGGAGAGGAGTGGAATGCAGTGCAGTGGAGTGGAATGCAGTGCAGTGGAGTGGAATGCAGTGGAGTGGAGTGGAGTGGAGAGTACTGGAATGCAGTGCAGAGGAGTGGAGTGGAGTGGAATGCAGTGGAGTGGAGTAGAGTGGAGTGGAATGCAGTGGAGTGGAGTGGAGTGGAGTGGAGTGGAGTGGAGTGGAGTGGAGTGGAGTGGAGTGGAGTGGAGTAGAGTGGAGTTGAGTTGAATGCAGTGGAGTGGAGTGGAGTGGAGTGGAGTGGAAAGGAGAGGAGTGGAGTAGAGTGGAGTGGAGTGGAGTGGAGTGGAGTGGAGTGGAGTGGAGTTGAATGCAGTGGAGTGGAGTGGAGTGGAGTGGAGTGGAGTGGAGTGGAGTGGAGTGGAGTGGAGTGGAGTGGAGTGGAGTGGAGTGGAGTGGAGTGGAGAGGAGTGGAATGCAGTGCAGTGGAGTGGAATGCAGTGCAGTGGAGTGGAATGCAGTGGAGTGGAGTGGAGTGGAGAGTACTGGAATGCAGTGCAGAGGAGTGGAGTGGAGTGGAATGCAGTGGAGTGGAGTAGAGTGGAGTGGAATGCAGTGGAGTGGAGTGGAGTGGAGTGGAGTGGAGTGGAGTGGAGTGGAGTGGAGTGGAGTGGAGTGGAGTGGAGTAGAGTGGAGTTGAGTTGAATGCAGTGGAGTGGAGTGGAGTGGAGTGGAGTGGAAAGGAGAGGAGTGGAGTAGAGTGGAGTGGAGTGGAGTGGAGTGGAGTGGAGTGGAGTGGAGTGGAGTGGAGTGGAGTGGAGTGGAGTGGAGTGGAGTGGAGTGGAGTGGAGTGGAGTGGAGAGGAGTGGAATGCAGTGGAGTGGAGTGGAGTGGAGAGTAGTGGAATGCAGTGCAGTGGAGTGGAGTGGAGTGGAATGCAGTGGAGTGGAGTGGAGTGGAGTGGAGAGGAGAAAAGTTGAATGCAGTGGAGTGGAGTGGAGTGGAGTGGAGTGGAGTGGAGTGGAGTGGAGTGGAGTGGAGTGGAGTGGAGTGGAGTGGAGTGGAGTGGAGTTGAATGCAGTGGAGTGGAGTGGAGTGGAGTGGAGTGGAGTGGAGTGGAGTGGAGTGGAGTGGAGTGAAGTGGAGTGGAGTGGAGTAGAGTAGAGTGGAGTGGAGTGGAATGCATTGGAGTGGAGTGGAGAGGTTGAATGCAGTGGAGTGGAGTTGAGTGGAGTGGAGTGGAGTGGAGTGGAGTGGAGTGGAGTGGAGTGGAGTGGAGTGGAGTGGAGAGGAATGTAGTTGTATGCAGTGTAGTGGAGTGGAGTAGAGTGCAGTGGAGTGGAATGCAGTGCAGTGAAGTGGAGTGGAGTGGAATGCAGTGGAGTGGAGAGGAGTGGAATGCAGTGGAGAGGAGTGGAGAGGGGTGGAGTGGAGTGGAGTAGAGTGGAGTGGAGTGGAGTGGAGTGGAGTGGAGTGGAGTGGAGTGGAGTGGAGTGGAGTGGAGTGGAGTGGAGTTGAATGCAGTGGAGTGGAGTGGAGTGGAGTGGAGTGGATTTGAATGCAGTGGAGTGGAGTGGAGTGGAGTGGAATGCAGTGGAGTGGAGAGGAGTGGAATGCAGTGGAGAGGAGTGGAATGCAGTGGAGAGGAGTGGAGAGGAGTGGAGTGGAGTGGAGTAGAGTGGAGTGGAGTGGAGTGGAGTGGAGTGGAGTGGAGTGGAGTGGAGTGGAGTTGAGTGGAGTGGAGTGGAGTGGAGTGGAGTGGAGTGGAGTGGAGTGGAGAGGAGAGGAATGTAGTGCAGTGGAGTGGAATGCAGTGGAGTGGAGAGGAGTGGAATGCGGTGCAGTGGAGTGGAATGCAGTGCAGTGAAGTGGAGTGGATTGGAATGCAGTGGAGTGGAGAGGAGTGGAATGCAGTGGAGAGGAGTGGAGAGGGGTGGAGTGGAGTGGAGTAGAGTGGAGTGGAGTGGAGTGGAGTGGAGTGGAGTGGAGTGGAGTGGAGCGGAGAGGAGAGGAATGCAGTGCAGTGGAGTGGAATGCAGTGGAGTGGAGAGGAGTGGAATGCGGTCAGTGGAGTGGAATGCAGTGCAGTGAAGTGGAGTGGAGTGGAATGCAGTGGAGTGGAGAGAAGTGGAGCGAAGAGGTTTGGAGTGGATTTGAATGCAGTGGAGTGGAGTGGAGTGGAGTGGAGTGGAGTGGAGTGGAGTGGAGTGGAGTGGAGTGGAGTTGAATGCAGTGGAGTGGAGTGGAGTGGAGTGGAGTGTAGTGGAGTGGAGTGGAGTGGAGAGGAGTGGAATGCAGTGCAGTGGAGTGGAATGCAGTGCAGTGGAGTGGAATGCAGTGCAGTGGAGTGGAATGCAGTGGAGTGGAGTGGAGTGGAGAGTACTGGAATGCAGTGCAGTGGAGTGGAGTGGAGTGGAATGCAGTGGAGTGGAGTGGAGTGGAGTGGAGTGGAGCGGAGAGGAGAGGAGAGGAATGCAGTGCAGTGGAGTGGAATGCAGTGGAGTGGAGAGGAGTGGAATGCAATGCAGTGGAGTGGAATGCAGTGCAGTGAAGTGGAGTGGAGTGGAATGCAGTGGAGTGGAGAGGAGTGGAATGCAGTGGAGAGGAGTGGAGAGGAGTGGAGTGGAGTGGAGTAGAGTGGAGTGGAGATGAGTGGAGTGGAGTGGAGTGGAGTGGAGTGGAGTGGAGCGGAGAGGAGAGGAGAGGAATGCAGTGCAGTGGAGTGGAATGCAGTGGAGGTGAGAGGAGTGGAATGCGGTGCAGTGGAGTGGAATGCAGTGCAGTGAAGTGGAGTGGAGTGGAATGCAGTGGAGTGGAGAGAAGTGGAGCGAAGAGGTTTGGAGAGGATTTGAATGCAGTGGAGTGGAGTGGAGTGGAGTGGAGTGGAGTGGAGTGGAGTGGAGTGGAGTGGAGTGGAGTGGAGTGGAGTGGAGTGGAGAGGAGTGGAATGCAGTGCAGTGGAGTGGAATGCAGTGCAGTGGAGTGGAATGCAGTGGAGTGGAGTGGAGTGGAGAGTACTGGAATGCAGTGCAGTGGAGTGGAGTGGAGTGGAATGCAGTGGAGTGGAGTGGAGTGGAGTGGAATGCAGTGGAGTGGAGTGGAGTGGAGTGGAGTGGAGTAGAGTGGAGTGGAGTTGAATGCAGTGGAGTGGAGTGGAGTGGAGTGGAGTGGAGTGGAGTGGAGTAGAGTGGAGTGGAGTGGAGTGGAGTGGAGTGGAGTGGAGTGGAGTGGAGTGGAGTGGAGTGGAGTGGAGTGGAGAGGAGTGGAATGCAGTGGAGTGGAGTGGAGTGGAGAGTAGTGGAATGCAGTGCAGTGGAGTGGAGTGGAGTGGAATGCAGTGGAGTGGAGTGGAGTGGAATGCAGTGGAGTGGAGTGGAGTGGAGTGGAGTTGAATGCAGTGGAGTGGAGTGGAGTGGAGTGGAGTGGAGTGGAGTGGAGTGGAGTGGAGTGGAGTGGAGTGGAGTGGTGTGGAGTGGATTTGAATGCAGTGGAGTGGAGTGGAGTGGAGTGGAGAGGAGAAAAGTTGAATGCAGTGAAGTGGAGTGGAGTGGAGTGGAGTGGAGTGGAGTGGAGTGGAGTGGAGTGGAGTGGAGTGGAGTGGAGTGGAGTTGAATGCAGTGGAGTGGAGTGGAGTGGAGTGGAGTGGAGTGGAGTGGAGTGGATTTGAATGCAGTGGAGTGGAGTGGAGTGGAGTGGAATGCAGTGGAGTGGAGAGGAGTGGAATGCAGTGGAGAGGAGTGGAGAGGAGTGGAGTGGAGTGGAGTAGAGTGGAGTGGAGTGGAGTGGAGTGGAGTGGAGCGGAGAGGAGAGGAGAGGAATGCAGTGCAGTGGAGTGGAATGCAGTGGAGTGGAGAGGAGTGGAATGCAGTGGAGAGGAGTGGAGAGGAGTGGAGTGGAGTGGAGTAGAGTGGAGTGGATTGGAGTGGAGTGGAGTGGAGCGGAGAGGAGAGGAGAGGAATGCAGTGCAGTGGAGTGGAATGCAGTGGAGTGGAGTGGAGTGGAGTGGAGTGGAGTGGAGTGGAGTGGAGTGGAGTTGAATGCAGTGGAGTGGAGTGGAGTGGAGTGGAATGCAGTGGAGTGGAGTGGAGTGGAGTGGAGTGGAGTGGAGTGGAGTGGAGTGGAGTGGAGTAGAGTGGAGTGGAGTTGAATGCAGTGGAGTGGAGTGGAGTGGAGTGGAGTGGAGTGGAGTGGAGTAGAGTGGAGTGGAGTGGAGTGGAGTGGAGTGGAGTGGAGTGGAGTGGAGTGGAGTGGAGTGGAGTGGAGTGGAGTGGAGTGGAGTGGAGTGGAGAGGAGTGGAATGCAGTGGAGTGGAGTGGAGTGGAGAGTAGTGGAATGCAGTGCAGTGGAGTGGAGTGGAGTGGAATGCAGTGGAGTGGAGTGGAGTGGAATGCAGTGGAGTGGAGTGGAGTGGAGTGGAGTTGAATGCAGTGGAGTGGAGTGGAGTGGAGTGGAGTGGAGTGGAGTGGAGTGGAGTGGAGTGGAGTGGAGTGGAGTGGTGTGGAGTGGATTTGAATGCAGTGGAGTGGAGTGGAGTGGAGTGGAGAGGAGAAAAGTTGAATGCAGTGGAGTGGAGTGGAGTGGAGTGGAGTGGAGTGGAGTGGAGTGGAGTGGAGTGGAGTGGAGTGGAGTGGAGTGGAGTGGAGTGGAGTTGAATGCAGTGGAGTGGAGTGGAGTGGAGTGGAGTGGAGTGGAGTGGAGTGGAGTGGAGTGGATTTGAATGCAGTGGAGTGGAGTGGAGTGGAGTGGAATGCAGTGGAGTGGAGAGGAGTGGAATGCAGTGGAGAGGAGTGGAGAGGAGTGGAGTGGAGTGGAGTAGAGTGGAGTGGAGTGGAGTGGAGTGGAGTGGAGTGGAGTGGAGCGGAGAGGAGAGGAGAGGAATGCAGTGCAGTGGAGTGGAATGCAGTGGAGTGGAGAGGAGTGGAATGCAGTGGAGAGGAGTGGAGAGGAGTGGAGTGGATTGGAGTAGAGTGGAGTGGATTGGAGTGGAGTGGAGTGGAGCGGAGAGGAGAGGAGAGGAATGCAGTGCAGTGGAGTGGAATGCAGTGGAGTGGAGTGGAGTGGAGTGGAGTGGAGTGGAGTGGAGTGGAGTGGAGTGGAGTTGAATGCAGTGGAGTGGAGTGGAGTGGAGTGGAGTGGAGTGGAGTGGAGTGGAGTGGAGTGGAGTGGAGTGGAGTGGAGTGGAGTGGAGTGGAGAGGAGTGGAATGCAGTGCAGTGGAGTGGAATGCAGTGCAGTGGAGTGGAATGCAGTGCAGTGCAGTGCAGTGCAGTGCAGTGGAGTGGAGTGGAGTGGAGTGGAGTGGAGTGGAGTGGAGAGGAGTGGAATGCAGTGCAGTGGAGTGGAATGCAGTGCAGTGGAGTGGAATGCAGTGCAGTGGAGTGGAGTGGAGAGTAGTGGAATGCAGTGCAGTGGAGTTGAGTGGAGTGGAATGCAGTGGAGTGGAGTGGAGTGGAGTGGAATGCAGTGGAGTGGAGTGGAGTGGAGTGGAGTTGAATGCAGTGGAGTGGAGTGGAGTGGAGTGGAGTGGAGTGAAGTGGAGTGGAGTGGAGTTGAATGCAGTGGAGTGGAGTGGAGTGGAGTGGAGTGGAGTGGAGTGGAGTGGAGTGGAGTGGAGTGGAGTGGAGAGGAGTGGAATGCAGTGCAGTGAAGTGGAATGCAGTGCAGTGGAGTGGAATGCAGTGGAGTGGAGTGGAGTGGAGAGTAGTGGAATGCAGTGCAGTGGAGTGGAGTGGAGTGGAATGCAGTGGAGTGGAGTGGAGTGGAGTGGAATGCAGTGGAGTGGAGTGGAGTGGAGTGGAGTTGAATGCAGTGGTGTGGAGTGGAGTGGAGTGGAGTGGATTTGAATGCAGTGGAGTGGAGTGGAGTGGAGTGAAGTGGAGTGGAGTGGAGTGGAGTGGAGTGGAGAGGAGAAAAGTTGAATGCAGTGGAGTGGAGTGGAGTGGAGTGGAGTGGAGAGGAGTGGAGTGGAGTGGAGTGGAGTGGAGTGGAGTGGAGTTGAATGCAGTGGAGTGGAGTGGAGTGGAGTGGAGTGGAGTGGAGTGGAGTGGAGTGGAGTGGAGTGGAGTGGAGTGGAGTGGAGTGGAGTGGAGTGGAGTGGAGTTGAATGCAGTGGAGTGGAGTGGAGTGGAGTGGAGTGGAGTGGAGTGGAGTGGAGTGGAGTGGAGTGGAGTGGAGTGGAGTGGAGTGGAGTGGAGTGGAGTGGAGTGGAATGCAGTGGAGTGGAGTGGAGTGGAGTGGAGTGGAATGCAGTGGAGTGGAGAGGAGTGGAGTAGAGTGGAGTGGAGTGGAGTAGAGTGGAGTGGAGTGGAGTGGAGTGGAGTGGAGTGGAGTTGAATGCAGTGGAGTGGAGAGGAGTAGAATGCAGCGGAGAGGAGTGGAGTGGAGTGGAGTGGAGTGGAGTGGAGTGGAGTGGAGTGGAGTGGAGTGGAATGCAGTGGAGTGGAGAGGAGTGGAATGCAGTGGAGAGGAGTGGAGAGGAGTGGAGTGGAGTGGAGTAGAGTGGAGTGGAGATGAGTGGAGTGGAGTGGAGTGGAGTGGAGTTGAGTGGAGTGGTGCGGAGAGGAGAGGAATGCAGTGCAGTGGAGTGGAATGCAGTGGAGTGGAGAGGAGTGGAATGCGGTGCAGTGGAGTGGAATGCAGTGCAGTGAAGTGGAGTGGAGTGGAATGCAGTGGAGTGGAGAGGAGTGGAATGCAGTGGAGAGGAGTGGAGAGGAGTGGAGTGGAGTGGAGTAGAGTGGAGTGGAGTGGAGTAGAGTGGAGTGGAGTGGAGTGGAGTGGAGTGGAGTGGAGTGGAGTGGAGTGGAGTGGAGCGGAGAGAAGAGGAGAGGAATGCAGTGCAGTGGAGTGGAATGCAGTGGAGTGGAGAGGAGTGGAATGCGGTGCAGTGGAGTGGAATGCAGTGCAGTGAAGTGGAGTGGAGTGGAATGCAGTGGAGTGGAGAGAAGTGGAGCGAAGAGGTTTGGAGTGGATTTGAATGCAGTGGAGTGGAGTGGAGTGGAGTGGAGTGGAATGCAGTGGAGTGGAGTGGAGTGGAATGCAGTGGAGTGGAGTGGAGTGGAGTGGAGTGGAGTGGAGTGGAGTGGAGTGGAGTGGTGTGGAGTGGAGTGGAGTGGAGTGGAGTGGAGTGGAGTGGAGTGGAGTTTAGTGGAGTCGAGTTGAATGCAGTGGAGTTGAGTGGAGTGGAGTGGAATGCGGTGGACTGGAGTGGAGTGGAGTGGAGTGGAGTGAAGTGGTGTGGAGTGGATTTGAATGCAGTGGAGTGGAGTGGAGTGGAGTGGAGTGGAGTGGAGTGGAGTGGAGTGGAGTGGAGTGGAGTGGAGTGGAGTGGAGTGGAGTGGAGTGGAGTGGAGTGGAGTGGAATGGAGAGGACTGGAGTTGAATGCAGTGGAGTGGAGTGGAGTGGAGTGGAGTGGAGTGGAGTGGAGTGGAGTGGAGTGGAGTGGAGTGGAGTGGAGTGGAGTGGAGTGGAGTGAAGTGGAGTGGAGTGGAGTAGAGTAGAGTGGAGTGGAGTGGAATGCATTGGAGTGGAGTGGAGAGGTTGAATGCAGTGGAGTGGAGTTGAGTGGAGTGGAGTGGAGTGGAGTGGAGTGGAGTGGAGTGGAGTGGAGTTGAATGCAGTGGAGTGGAGTGGAGTGGAGTGGAGTGTAGTGGAGTGGAGTGGAGTGGAGAGGAGTGGAATGCAGTGCAGTGGAGTGGAATGCAGTGCAGTGGAGTGGAATGCAGTGCAGTGGAGTGGAATGCAGTGGAGTGGAGTGGAGTGGAGAGTACTGGAATGCAGTGCAGTGGAGTGGAGTGGAGTGGAATGCAGTGGAGTGGAGTGGAGTGGAGTGGAGTGGAGCGGAGAGGAGAGGAGAGGAATGCAGTGCAGTGGAGTGGAATGCAGTGGAGTGGAGAGGAGTGGAATGCAATGCAGTGGAGTGGAATGCAGTGCAGTGAAGTGGAGTGGAGTGGAATGCAGTGGAGTGGAGAGGAGTGGAATGCAGTGGAGAGGAGTGGAGAGGAGTGGAGTGGAGTGGAGTAGAGTGGAGTGGAGATGAGTGGAGTGGAGTGGAGTGGAGTGGAGTGGAGTGGAGTGGAGCGGAGAGGAGAGGAGAGGAATGCAGTGCAGTGGAGTGGAATGCAGTGGAGTGGAGAGGAGTGGAATGCGGTGCAGTGGAGTGGAATGCAGTGCAGTGAAGTGGAGTGGAGTGGAATGCAGTGGAGTGGAGAGAAGTGGAGCGAAGAGGTTTGGAGAGGATTTGAATGCAGTGGAGTGGAGTGGAGTGGAGTGGAGTGGAGTGGAGTGGAGTGGAGTGGAGTGGAGTGGAGTGGAGTGGAGTGGAGTGGAGTGGAGTGGAGTGGAGTGGAGTTGAATGCAGTGGAGTGGAGTGGAGTGGAGTGGAGTGGAGTGGAGTGGAGTGGAGTGGAGTGGAGTTGAATGCAGTGGAGTGGAGTGGAGTGGAGTGGAGTGGAGTGGAGTGGAGTGGAGTGGAGTGGAGTGGAGTGGAGTGGAGTGGAGTGGAGTGGAGAGGAGTGGAATGCAGTGCAGTGGAGTGGAATGCAGTGCAGTGGAGTGGAATGCAGTGGAGTGGAGTGGAGTGGAGAGTACTGGAATGCAGTGCAGAGGAGTGGAGTGGAGTGGAATGCAGTGGAGTGGAGTAGAGTGGAGTGGAATGCAGTGGAGTGGAGTGGAGTGGAGTGGAGTGGAGTGGAGTGGAGTGGAGTGGAGTGGAGTGGAGTGGAGTGGAGTGGAGTGGAGTAGAGTGGAGTTGAGTTGAATGCAGTGGAGTGGAGTGGAGTGGAGTGGAGTGGAAAGGAGAGGAGTGGAGTAGAGTGGAGTGGAGTGGAGTGGAGTGGAGTGGAGTGGAGTGGAGTGGAGTGGAGTGGAGTGGAGTGGAGTGGAGTGGAGAGGAGTGGAATGCAGTGGAGTGGAGTGGAGTGGAGAGTAGTGGAATGCAGTGCAGTGGAGTGGAGTGGAGTGGAATGCAGTGGAGTGGAGTGGAGTGGAATGCAGTGGAGTGGAGTGGAGTGGAGTGGAGTTGAATGCAGTGGAGTGGAGTGGAGTGGAGTGGAGTGGAGTGGAGTGGAGTGGAGTGGAGTGGAGTGGAGTGGAGTGGAGTGGTGTGGAGTGGATTTGAATGCAGTGGAGTGGAGTGGAGTGGAGTGGAGAGGAGAAAAGTTGAATGCAGTGGAGTGGAGTGGAGTGGAGTGGAGTGGAGTGGAGTGGAGTGGAGTGGAGTGGAGTGGAGTGGAGTGGAGTGGAGTGGAGTGGAGTTGAATGCAGTGGAGTGGAGTGGAGTGGAGTGGAGTGGAGTGGAGTGGAGTGGAGTGGAGTGGAGTGAAGTGGAGTGGAGTGGAGTAGAGTAGAGTGGAGTGGAGTGGAATGCATTGGAGTGGAGTGGAGAGGTTGAATGCAGTGGAGTGGAGTTGAGTGGAGTGGAGTGGAGTGGAGTGGAGTGGAGTGGAGAGGAGTGGAGTGGAGTGGAGAGGAGTGTAGTTGTATGCAGTGTAGTGGAGTGGAGTAGAGTGCAGTGGAGTGGAATGCAGTGCAGTGAAGTGGAGTGGAGTGGAATGCAGTGGAGTGGAGAGGAGTGGAATGCAGTGGAGAGGAGTGGAGAGGGGTGGAGTGGAGTGGAGTAGAGTGGAGTGGAGTGGAGTGGAGTGGAGTGGAGTGGAGTGGAGTGGAGTGGAGTGGAGTGGAGTGGAGTGGAGTTGAATGCAGTGGAGTGGAGTGGAGTGGAGTGGAGTGGATTTGAATGCAGTGGAGTGGAGTGGAGTGGAGTGGAATGCAGTGGAGTGGAGAGGAGTGGAATGCAGTGGAGAGGAGTGGAATGCAGTGGAGAGGAGTGGAGAGGAGTGGAGTGGAGTGGAGTAGAGTGGAGTGGAGTGGAGTGGAGTGGAGTGGAGTGGAGTGGAGTGGAGTTGAGTGGAGTGGAGTGGAGTGGAGTGGAGTGGAGTGGAGTGGAGTGGAGTGGAGAGGAGAGGAATGTAGTGCAGTGGAGTGGAATGCAGTGGAGTGGAGAGGAGTGGAATGCGGTGCAGTGGAGTGGAATGCAGTGCAGTGAAGTGGAGTGGATTGGAATGCAGTGGAGTGGAGAGGAGTGGAATGCAGTGGAGAGGAGTGGAGAGGGGTGGAGTGGAGTGGAGTAGAGTGGAGTGGAGTGGAGTGGAGTGGAGTGGAGTGGAGTGGAGTGGAGTGGAGTGGAGCGGAGAGGAGAGGAATGCAGTGCAGTGGAGTGGAATGCAGTGGAGTGGAGAGGAGTGGAATGCGGTCAGTGGAGTGGAATGCAGTGCAGTGAAGTGGAGTGGAGTGGAATGCAGTGGAGTGGAGAGAAGTGGAGCGAAGAGGTTTGGAGTGGATTTGAATGCAGTGGAGTGGAGTGGAGTGGAGTGGAGTGGAGTGGAGTGGAGTGGAGTGGAGTGGAGTGGAGTTGAATGCAGTGGAGTGGAGTGGAGTGGAGTGGAGTGTAGTGGAGTGGAGTGGAGTGGAGAGGAGTGGAATGCAGTGCAGTGGAGTGGAATGCAGTGCAGTGGAGTGGAATGCAGTGCAGTGGAGTGGAATGCAGTGGAGTGGAGTGGAGTGGAGAGTACTGGAATGCAGTGCAGTGGAGTGGAGTGGAGTGGAATGCAGTGGAGTGGAGTGGAGTGGAGTGGAGTGGAGCGGAGAGGAGAGGAGAGGAATGCAGTGCAGTGGAGTGGAATGCAGTGGAGTGGAGAGGAGTGGAATGCAATGCAGTGGAGTGGAATGCAGTGCAGTGAAGTGGAGTGGAGTGGAATGCAGTGGAGTGGAGAGGAGTGGAATGCAGTGGAGAGGAGTGGAGAGGAGTGGAGTGGAGTGGAGTAGAGTGGAGTGGAGATGAGTGGAGTGGAGTGGAGTGGAGTGGAGTGGAGTGGAGCGGAGAGGAGAGGAGAGGAATGCAGTGCAGTGGAGTGGAATGCAGTGGAGGTGAGAGGAGTGGAATGCGGTGCAGTGGAGTGGAATGCAGTGCAGTGAAGTGGAGTGGAGTGGAATGCAGTGGAGTGGAGAGAAGTGGAGCGAAGAGGTTTGGAGAGGATTTGAATGCAGTGGAGTGGAGTGGAGTGGAGTGGAGTGGAGTGGAGTGGAGTGGAGTGGAGTGGAGTGGAGTGGAGTGGAGTGGAGTGGAGAGGAGTGGAATGCAGTGCAGTGGAGTGGAATGCAGTGCAGTGGAGTGGAATGCAGTGGAGTGGAGTGGAGTGGAGAGTACTGCAATGCAGTGCAGTGGAGTGGAGTGGAGTGGAATGCAGTGGAGTGGAGTGGAGTGGAGTGGAATGCAGTGGAGTGGAGTGGAGTGGAGTGGAGTGGAGTAGAGTGGAGTGGAGTTGAATGCAGTGGAGTGGAGTGGAGTGGAGTGGAGTGGAGTGGAGTGGAGTAGAGTGGAGTGGAGTGGAGTGGAGTGGAGTGGAGTGGAGTGGAGTGGAGTGGAGTGGAGTGGAGTGGAGAGGAGTGGAATGCAGTGGAGTGGAGTGGAGTGGAGAGTAGTGGAATGCAGTGCAGTGGAGTGGAGTGGAGTGGAATGCAGTGGAGTGGAGTGGAGTGGAATGCAGTGGAGTGGAGTGGAGTGGAGTGGAGTTGAATGCAGTGGAGTGGAGTGGAGTGGAGTGGAGTGGAGTGGAGTGGAGTGGAGTGGAGTGGAGTGGAGTGGTGTGGAGTGGATTTGAATGCAGTGGAGTGGAGTGGAGTGGAGTGGAGAGGAGAAAAGTTGAATGCAGTGAAGTGGAGTGGAGTGGAGTGGAGTGGAGTGGAGTGGAGTGGAGTGGAGTGGAGTGGAGTGGAGTGGAGTGGAGTTGAATGCAGTGGAGTGGAGTGGAGTGGAGTGGAGTGGAGTGGAGTGGAGTGGATTTGAATGCAGTGGAGTGGAGTGGAGTGGAGTGGAATGCAGTGGAGTGGAGAGGAGTGGAATGCAGTGGAGAGGAGTGGAGAGGAGTGGAGTGGAGTGGAGTAGAGTGGAGTGGAGTGGAGTGGAGTGGAGTGGAGCGGAGAGGAGAGGAGAGGAATGCAGTGCAGTGGAGTGGAATGCAGTGGAGTGGAGAGGAGTGGAATGCAGTGGAGAGGAGTGGAGAGGAGTGGAGTGGAGTGGAGTAGAGTGGAGTGGATTGGAGTGGAGTGGAGTGGAGCGGAGAGGAGAGGAGAGGAATGCAGTGCAGTGGAGTGGAATGCAGTGGAGTGGAGTGGAGTGGAGTGGAGTGGAGTGGAGTGGAGTGGAGTGGAGTTGAATGCAGTGGAGTGGAGTGGAGTGGAGTGGAATGCAGTGGAGTGGAGTGGAGTGGAGTGGAGTGGAGTGGAGTGGAGTGGAGTGGAGTAGAGTGGAGTGGAGTTGAATGCAGTGGAGTGGAGTGGAGTGGAGTGGAGTGGAGTGGAGTGGAGTAGAGTGGAGTGGAGTGGAGTGGAGTGGAGTGGAGTGGAGTGGAGTGGAGTGGAGTGGAGTGGAGTGGAGTGGAGTGGAGAGGAGTGGAATGCAGTGGAGTGGAGTGGAGTGGAGAGTAGTGGAATGCAGTGCAGTGGAGTGGAGTGGAGTGGAATGCAGTGGAGTGGAGTGGAGTGGAATGCAGTGGAGTGGAGTGGAGTGGAGTGGAGTTGAATGCAGTGGAGTGGAGTGGAGTGGAGTGGAGTGGAGTGGAGTGGAGTGGAGTGGAGTGGAGTGGAGTGGTGTGGAGTGGATTTGAATGCAGTGGAGTGGAGTGGAGTGGAGTGGAGAGGAGAAAAGTTGAATGCAGTGGAGTGGAGTGGAGTGGAGTGGAGTGGAGTGGAGTGGAGTGGAGTGGAGTGGAGTGGAGTGGAGTGGAGTGGAGTGGAGTGGAGTGGAGTGGAGTTGAATGCAGTGGAGTGGAGTGGAGTGGAGTGGAGTGGAGTGGAGTGGAGTGGAGTGGAGTGGATTTGAATGCAGTGGAGTGGAGTGGAGTGGAGTGGAATGCAGTGGAGTGGAGAGGAGTGGAATGCAGTGGAGAGGAGTGGAGAGGAGTGGAGTGGAGTGGAGTAGAGTGGAGTGGAGTGGAGTGGAGTGGAGTGGAGCGGAGAGGAGAGGAGAGGAATGCAGTGCAGTGGAGTGGAATGCAGTGGAGTGGAGAGGAGTGGAATGCAGTGGAGAGGAGTGGAGAGGAGTGGAGTGGATTGGAGTAGAGTGGAGTGGATTGGAGTGGAGTGGAGTGGAGCGGAGAGGAGAGGAGAGGAATGCAGTGCAGTGGAGTGGAATGCAGTGGAGTGGAGTGGAGTGGAGTGGAGTGGAGTGGAGTGGAGTGGAGTGGAGTGGAGTGGAGTGGAGTTGAATGCAGTGGAGTGGAGTGGAGTGGAGTGGAGTGGAGTGGAGTGGAGTGGAGTGGAGTGGAGTGGAGTGGAGTGGAGAGGAGTGGAATGCAGTGCAGTGGAGTGGAATGCAGTGCAGTGGAGTGGAATGCAGTGCAGTGCAGTGCAGTGCAGTGCAGTGGAGTGGAGTGGAGTGGAGTGGAGTGGAGTGGAGTGGAGAGGAGTGGAATGCAGTGCAGTGGAGTGGAATGCAGTGCAGTGGAGTGGAATGCAGTGCAGTGGAGTGGAGTGGAGAGTAGTGGAATGCAGTGCAGTGGAGTTGAGTGGAGTGGAATGCAGTGGAGTGGAGTGGAGTGGAGTGGAATGCAGTGGAGTGGAGTGGAGTGGAGTGGAGTTGAATGCAGTGGAGTGGAGTGGAGTGGAGTGGAGTGGAGTGAAGTGGAGTGGAGTGGAGTTGAATGCAGTGGAGTGGAGTGGAGTGGAGTGGAGTGGAGTGGAGTGGAGTGGAGTGGAGTGGAGTGGAGTGGAGTGGAGAGGAGTGGAATGCAGTGCAGTGAAGTGGAATGCAGTGCAGTGGAGTGGAATGCAGTGGAGTGGAGTGGAGTGGAGAGTAGTGGAATGCAGTGCAGTGGAGTGGAGTGGAGTGGAATGCAGTGGAGTGGAGTGGAGTGGAGTGGAATGCAGTGGAGTGGAGTGGAGTGGAGTGGAGTTGAATGCAGTGGTGTGGAGTGGAGTGGAGTGGAGTGGATTTGAATGCAGTGGAGTGGAGTGGAGTGGAGTGAAGTGGAGTGGAGTGGAGTGGAGTGGAGTGGAGAGGAGAAAAGTTGAATGCAGTGGAGTGGAGTGGAGTGGAGTGGAGTGGAGAGGAGTGGAGTGGAGTGGAGTGGAGTGGAGTGGAGTTGAATGCAGTGGAGTGGAGTGGAGTGGAGTGGAGTGGAGTGGAGTGGAGTGGAGTGGAGTGGAGTGGAGTGGAGTGGAGTGGAGTGGAGTGGAGTGGAGTGGAGTGGAGTTGAATGCAGTGGAGTGGAGTGGAGTGGAGTGGAGTGGAGTGGAGTGGAGTGGAGTGGAGTGGAGTGGAGTGGAGTGGAGTGGAGTGGAGTGGAGTGGAGTGGAATGCAGTGGAGTGGAGTGGAGTGGAGTGGAGTGGAATGCAGTGGAGTGGAGAGGAGTGGAGTAGAGTGGAGTGGAGTGGAGTAGAGTGGAGTGGAGTGGAGTGGAGTGGAGTGGAGTGGAGTTGAATGCAGTGGAGTGGAGAGGAGTAGAATGCAGTGGAGAGGAGTGGAGTGGAGTGGAGTGGAGTGGAGTGGAGTGGAGTGGAGTGGAGTGGAGTGGAATGCAGTGGAGTGGAGAGGAGTGGAATGCAGTGGAGAGGAGTGGAGAGGAGTGGAGTGGAGTGGAGTAGAGTGGAGTGGAGATGAGTGGAGTGGAGTGGAGTGGAGTGGAGTTGAGTGGAGTGGTGCGGAGAGGAGAGGAATGCAGTGCAGTGGAGTGGAATGCAGTGGAGTGGAGAGGAGTGGAATGCGGTGCAGTGGAGTGGAATGCAGTGCAGTGAAGTGGAGTGGAGTGGAATGCAGTGGAGTGGAGAGGAGTGGAATGCAGTGGAGAGGAGTGGAGAGGAGTGGAGTGGAGTGGAGTAGAGTGGAGTGGAGTGGAGTAGAGTGGAGTGGAGTGGAGTGGAGTGGAGTGGAGTGGAGTGGAGTGGAGCGGAGAGAAGAGGAGAGGAATGCAGTGCAGTGGAGTGGAATGCAGTGGAGTGGAGAGGAGTGGAATGCGGTGCAGTGGAGTGGAATGCAGTGCAGTGAAGTGGAGTGGAGTGGAATGCAGTGGAGTGGAGAGAAGTGGAGCGAAGAGGTTTGGAGTGGATTTGAATGCAGTGGAGTGGAGTGGAGTGGAGTGGAGTGGAATGCAGTGGAGTGGAGTGGAGTGGAATGCAGTGGAGTGGAGTGGAGTGGAGTGGAGTGGAGTGGAGTGGAGTGGAGTGGAGTGGTGTGGAGTGGAGTGGAGTGGAGTGGAGTGGAGTGGAGTGGAGTTTAGTGGAGTCGAGTTGAATGCAGTGGAGTTGAGTGGAGTGGAGTGGAATGCGGTGGACTGGAGTGGAGTGGAGTGGAGTGGAGTGAAGTGGTGTGGAGTGGATTTGAATGCAGTGGAGTGGAGTGGAGTGGAGTGGAGTGGAGTGGAGTGGAGTGGAGTGGAGTGGAGTGGAGTGGAGTGGAGTGGAGTGGAGTGGAATGGAGAGGACTGGAGTTGAATGCAGTGGAGTGGAGTGGAGTGGAGTGGAGTGGAGTGGAGTGGAGTGGAGTGGAGTGGAGTGGAGTGGAGTGGAGTGGAGTGGAGTGAAGTGGAGTGGAGTGGAGTAGAGTAGAGTGGAGTGGAGTGGAATGCATTGGAGTGGAGTGGAGAGGTTGAATGCAGTGGAGTGGAGTTGAGTGGAGTGGAGTGGAGTGGAGTGGAGTGGAGTGGAGTGGAGTTGAATGCAGTGGAGTGGAGTGGAGTGGAGTGGAGTGTAGTGGAGTGGAGTGGAGTGGAGAGGAGTGGAATGCAGTGCAGTGGAGTGGAATGCAGTGCAGTGGAGTGGAATGCAGTGCAGTGGAGTGGAATGCAGTGGAGTGGAGTGGAGTGGAGAGTACTGGAATGCAGTGCAGTGGAGTGGAGTGGAGTGGAATGCAGTGGAGTGGAGTGGAGTGGAGTGGAGTGGAGCGGAGAGGAGAGGAGAGGAATGCAGTGCAGTGGAGTGGAATGCAGTGGAGTGGAGAGGAGTGGAATGCAATGCAGTGGAGTGGAATGCAGTGCAGTGAAGTGGAGTGGAGTGGAATGCAGTGGAGTGGAGAGGAGTGGAATGCAGTGGAGAGGAGTGGAGAGGAGTGGAGTGGAGTGGAGTAGAGTGGAGTGGAGATGAGTGGAGTGGAGTGGAGTGGAGTGGAGTGGAGTGGAGTGGAGTGGAGCGGAGAGGAGAGGAGAGGAATGCAGTGCAGTGGAGTGGAATGCAGTGGAGTGGAGAGGAGTGGAATGCGGTGCAGTGGAGTGGAATGCAGTGCAGTGAAGTGGAGTGGAGTGGAATGCAGTGGAGTGGAGAGAAGTGGAGCGAAGAGGTTTGGAGAGGATTTGAATGCAGTGGAGTGGAGTGGAGTGGAGTGGAGTGGAGTGGAGTGGAGTGGAGTGGAGTGGAGTGGAGTGGAGTGGAGTGGAGTGGAGTTGAATGCAGTGGAGTGGAGTGGAGTGGAGTGGAGTGGAGTGGAGTGGAGTGGAGTTGAATGCAGTGGAGTGGAGTGGAGTGGAGTGGAGTGGAGTGGAGTGGAGTGGAGTGGAGTGGAGTGGAGTGGAGAGGAGTGGAATGCAGTGCAGTGGAGTGGAATGCAGTGCAGTGGAGTGGAATGCAGTGGAGTGGAGTGGAGTGGAGAGTACTGGAATGCAGTGCAGAGGAGTGGAGTGGAGTGGAATGCAGTGGAGTGGAGTGGAGTGGAGTGGAATGCAGTGGAGTGGAGTGGAGTGGAGTGGAGTGGAGTGGAGTGGAGTGGAGTGGAGTGGAGTAGAGTGGAGTTGAGTTGAATGCAGTGGAGTGGAGTGGAGTGGAGTGGAGTGGAGTGGAGAGGAGTGGAGTAGAGTGGAGTGGAGTGGAGTGGAGTGGAGTGGAGTGGAGTGGAGTGGAGTGGAGTGGAGTGGAGTGGAGTGGAGTGGAGTGGAGTGGAGAGGAGTGGAATGCAGTGGAGTGGAGTGGAGTGGAGAGTAGTGGAATGCAGTGCAGTGGAGTGGAGTGGAGTGGAATGCAGTGGAGTGGAGTGGAGTGGAATGCAGTGGAGTGGAGTGGAGTGGAGTGGAGTTGAATGCAGTGGAGTGGAGTGGAGTGGAGTGGAGTGGAGTGGAGTGGAGTGGAGTGGAGTGGAGTGGTGTGGAGTGGATTTGAATGCAGTGGAGTGGAGTGGAGTGGAGTGGAGAGGAGAAAAGTTGAATGCAGTGGAGTGGAGTGGAGTGGAGTGGAGTGGAGTGGAGTGGAGTGGAGTGGAGTGGAGTGGAGTGGAGTGGAGTGGAGTGGAGTGGAGTGGAGTGGAGTGGAGTGGAGTGGAGTTGAATGCAGTGGAGTGGAGTGGAGTGGAGTGGAGTGGAGTGGAGTGGAGTGGAGTGGAGTGGAGTGGAGTGAAGTGGAGTGGAGTGGAGTAGAGTAGAGTGGAGTGGAGTGGAATGCATTGGAGTGGAGTGGAGAGGTTGAATGCAGTGGAGTGGAGTTGAGTGGAGTGGAGTGGAGTGGAGTGGAGTGGAGTGGAGTGGAGTGGAGTGGAGAGGAGTGTAGTTGTATGCAGTGTAGTGGAGTGGAGTAGAGTGCAGTGGAGTGGAATGCAGTGCAGTGAAGTGGAGTGGAGTGGAATGCAGTGGAGTGGAGAGGAGTGGAATGCAGTGGAGAGGAGTGGAGAGGGGTGGAGTGGAGTGGAGTAGAGTGGAGTGGAGTGGAGTGGAGTGGAGTGGAGTGGAGTGGAGTGGAGTGGAGTGGAGTGGAGTTGAATGCAGTGGAGTGGAGTGGAGTGGAGTGGAGTGGATTTGAATGCAGTGGAGTGGAGTGGAGTGGAGTGGAATGCAGTGGAGTGGAGAGGAGTGGAATGCAGTGGAGAGGAGTGGAATGCAGTGGAGAGGAGTGGAGAGGAGTGGAGTGGAGTGGAGTAGAGTGGAGTGGAGTGGAGTGGAGTGGAGGGGAGTGGAGTGGAGTGGAGTGGAGTTGAGTGGAGTGGAGTGGAGTGGAGTGGAGTGGAGTGGAGTGGAGTGGAGTGGAGTGGAGTGGAGTGGAGTGGAGAGGAGAGGAATGTAGTGCAGTGGAGTGGAATGCAGTGGAGTGGAGAGGAGTGGAATGCGGTGCAGTGGAGTGGAATGCAGTGCAGTGAAGTGGAGTGGATTGGAATGCAGTGGAGTGGAGAGGAGTGGAATGCAGTGGAGAGGAGTGGAGAGGGGTGGAGTGGAGTGGAGTAGAGTGGAGTGGAGTGGAGTGGAGTGGAGTGGAGTGGAGTGGAGTGGAGCGGAGAGGAGAGGAATGCAGTGCAGTGGAGTGGAATGCAGTGGAGTGGAGAGGAGTGGAATGCGGTGCAGTGGAGTGGAATGCAGTGCAGTGAAGTGGAGTGGAGTGGAATGCAGTGGAGTGGAGAGAAGTGGAGCGAAGAGGTTTGGAGTGGATTTGAATGCAGTGGAGTGGAGTGGAGTGGAGTGGAGTGGAGTGGAGTGGAGTGGAGTGGAGTGGAGTTGAATGCAGTGGAGTGGAGTGGAGTGGAGTGGAGTGTAGTGGAGTGGAGTGGAGTGGAGAGGAGTGGAATGCAGTGCAGTGGAGTGGAATGCAGTGCAGTGGAGTGGAATGCAGTGCAGTGGAGTGGAATGCAGTGGAGTGGAGTGGAGTGGAGAGTACTGGAATGCAGTGCAGTGGAGTGGAGTGGAGTGGAATGCAGTGGAGTGGAGTGGAGTGGAGTGGAGTGGAGCGGAGAGGAGAGGAGAGGAATGCAGTGCAGTGGAGTGGAATGCAGTGGAGTGGAGAGGAGTGGAATGCAATGCAGTGGAGTGGAATGCAGTGCAGTGAAGTGGAGTGGAGTGGAATGCAGTGGAGTGGAGAGGAGTGGAATGCAGTGGAGAGGAGTGGAGAGGAGTGGAGTGGAGTGGAGTAGAGTGGAGTGGAGATGAGTGGAGTGGAGTGGAGTGGAGTGGAGTGGAGTGGAGCGGAGAGGAGAGGAGAGGAATGCAGTGCAGTGGAGTGGAATGCAGTGGAGGTGAGAGGAGTGGAATGCGGTGCAGTGGAGTGGAATGCAGTGCAGTGAAGTGGAGTGGAGTGGAATGCAGTGGAGTGGAGAGAAGTGGAGCGAAGAGGTTTGGAGAGGATTTGAATGCAGTGGAGTGGAGTGGAGTGGAGTGGAGTGGAGTGGAGTGGAGTGGAGTGGAGTGGAGTGGAGTGGAGTGGAGTGGAGTGGAGTGGAGTGGAGTGGAGTGGAGTGGAGTGGAGTGGAGTTGAATGCAGTGGAGTGGAGTGGAGTGGAGTGGAGTGGAGTGGAGTGGAGTGGAGTGGAGTGGAGTGGAGTGGAGTGGAGAGGAGTGGAATGCAGTGCAGTGGAGTGGAATGCAGTGCAGTGGAGTGGAATGCAGTGGAGTGGAGTGGAGTGGAGAGTACTGGAATGCAGTGCAGTGGAGTGGAGTGGAGTGGAATGCAGTGGAGTGGAGTGGAGTGGAGTGGAATGCAGTGGAGTGGAGTGGAGTGGAGTGGAGTGGAGTAGAGTGGAGTGGAGTTGAATGCAGTGGAGTGGAGTGGAGTGGAGTGGAGTGGAGTGGAGTGGAGTAGAGTGGAGTGGAGTGGAGTGGAGTGGAGTGGAGTGGAGTGGAGTGGAGTGGAGTGGAGTGGAGTGGAGTGGAGTGGAGAGGAGTGGAATGCAGTGGAGTGGAGTGGAGTGGAGAGTAGTGGAATGCAGTGCAGTGGAGTGGAGTGGAGTGGAATGCAGTGGAGTGGAGTGGAGTGGAATGCAGTGGAGTGGAGTGGAGTGGAGTGGAGTGGAGTTGAATGCAGTGGAGTGGAGTGGAGTGGAGTGGAGTGGAGTGGAGTGGAGTGGAGTGGAGTGGTGTGGAGTGGATTTGAATGCAGTGGAGTGGAGTGGAGTGGAGTGGAGAGGAGAAAAGTTGAATGCAGTGAAGTGGAGTGGAGTGGAGTGGAGTGGAGTGGAGTGGAGTGGAGTGGAGTGGAGTGGAGTGGAGTGGAGTTGAATGCAGTGGAGTGGAGTGGAGTGGAGTGGAGTGGAGTGGAGTGGAGTGGATTTGAATGCAGTGGAGTGGAGTGGAGTGGAGTGGAATGCAGTGGAGTGGAGAGGAGTGGAATGCAGTGGAGAGGAGTGGAGAGGAGTGGAGTGGAGTGGAGTAGAGTGGAGTGGAGTGGAGTGGAGTGGAGTGGAGCGGAGAGGAGAGGAGAGGAATGCAGTGCAGTGGAGTGGAATGCAGTGGAGTGGAGAGGAGTGGAATGCAGTGGAGAGGAGTGGAGAGGAGTGGAGTGGAGTGGAGTAGAGTGGAGTGGATTGGAGTGGAGTGGAGTGGAGCGGAGAGGAGAGGAGAGGAATGCAGTGCAGTGGAGTGGAATGCAGTGGAGTGGAGTGGAGTGGAGTGGAGTGGAGTGGAGTGGAGTGGAGTGGAGTGGAGTTGAATGCAGTGGAGTGGAGTGGAGTGGAGTGGAATGCAGTGGAGTGGAGTGGAGTGGAGTGGAGTGGAGTGGAGTGGAGTTGAGTGGAGTGGAGTGGAGTGGAGTGGAGTAGAGTGGAGTGGAGTTGAATGCAGTGGAGTGGAGTGGAGTGGAGTGGAGTGGAGTGGAGTGGAGTAGAGTGGAGTGGAGTGGAGTGGAGTGGAGTGGAGTGGAGTGGAGTGGAGTGGAGTGGAGTGGAGTGGAGTGGAGTGGAGTGGAGTGGAGTGGAGTGGAGAGGAGTGGAATGCAGTGGAGTGGAGTGGAGTGGAGAGTAGTGGAATGCAGTGCAGTGGAGTGGAGTGGAGTGGAATGCAGTGGAGTGGAGTGGAGAGGTTGAATGCAGTGGAGTGGAGTTGAGTGGAGTGGAGTGGAGTGGAGTGGAGTGGAGTGGAGTGGAGTGGAGTGGAGTGGAGAGGAGTGTAGTTGTATGCAGTGTAGTGGAGTGGAGTAGAGTGCAGTGGAGTGGAATGCAGTGCAGTGAAGTGGAGTGGAGTGGAATGCAGTGGAGTGGAGAGGAGTGGAATGCAGTGGAGAGGAGTGGAGAGGGGTGGAGTGGAGTGGAGTAGAGTGGAGTGGAGTGGAGTGGAGTGGAGTGGAGTGGAGTGGAGTGGAGTGGAGTGGAGTGGAGTGGAGTGGAGTTGAATGCAGTGGAGTGGAGTGGAGTGGAGTGGAGTGGATTTGAATGCAGTGGAGTGGAGTGGAGTGGAGTGGAATGCAGTGGAGTGGAGAGGAGTGGAATGCAGTGGAGAGGAGTGGAATGCAGTGGAGAGGAGTGGAGAGGAGTGGAGTGGAGTGGAGTAGAGTGGAGTGGAGTGGAGTGGAGTGGAGGGGAGTGGAGTGGAGTGGAGTGGAGTTGAGTGGAGTGGAGTGGAGTGGAGTGGAGTGGAGTGGAGTGGAGTGGAGTGGAGAGGAGAGGAATGTAGTGCAGTGGAGTGGAATGCAGTGGAGTGGAGAGGAGTGGAATGCGGTGCAGTGGAGTGGAATGCAGTGCAGTGAAGTGGAGTGGATTGGAATGCAGTGGAGTGGAGAGGAGTGGAATGCAGTGGAGAGGAGTGGAGAGGGGTGGAGTGGAGTGGAGTAGAGTGGAGTGGAGTGGAGTGGAGTGGAGTGGAGTGGAGTGGAGTGGAGCGGAGAGGAGAGGAATGCAGTGCAGTGGAGTGGAATGCAGTGGAGTGGAGAGGAGTGGAATGCGGTGCAGTGGAGTGGAATGCAGTGCAGTGAAGTGGAGTGGAGTGGAATGCAGTGGAGTGGAGAGAAGTGGAGCGAAGAGGTTTGGAGTGGATTTGAATGCAGTGGAGTGGAGTGGAGTGGAGTGGAGTGGAGTGGAGTGGAGTGGAGTGGAGTGGAGTGGAGTGGAGTGGAGTGGAGTGGAGTGGAGTTGAATGCAGTGGAGTGGAGTGGAGTGGAGTGGAGTGTAGTGGAGTGGAGTGGAGTGGAGAGGAGTGGAATGCAGTGCAGTGGAGTGGAATGCAGTGCAGTGGAGTGGAATGCAGTGCAGTGGAGTGGAATGCAGTGGAGTGGAGTGGAGTGGAGAGTACTGGAATGCAGTGCAGTGGAGTGGAGTGGAGTGGAATGCAGTGGAGTGGAGTGGAGTGGAGTGGAGTGGAGCGGAGAGGAGAGGAGAGGAATGCAGTGCAGTGGAGTGGAATGCAGTGGAGTGGAGAGGAGTGGAATGCAATGCAGTGGAGTGGAATGCAGTGCAGTGAAGTGGAGTGGAGTGGAATGCAGTGGAGTGGAGAGGAGTGGAATGCAGTGGAGAGGAGTGGAGAGGAGTGGAGTGGAGTGGAGTAGAGTGGAGTGGAGATGAGTGGAGTGGAGTGGAGTGGAGTGGAGTGGAGTGGAGCGGAGAGGAGAGGAGAGGAATGCAGTGCAGTGGAGTGGAATGCAGTGGAGGTGAGAGGAGTGGAATGCGGTGCAGTGGAGTGGAATGCAGTGCAGTGAAGTGGAGTGGAGTGGAATGCAGTGGAGTGGAGAGAAGTGGAGCGAAGAGGTTTGGAGAGGATTTGAATGCAGTGGAGTGGAGTGGAGTGGAGTGGAGTGGAGTGGAGTGGAGTGGAGTGGAGTGGAGTGGAGTGGAGTGGAGTGGAGTGGAGTGGAGTTGAATGCAGTGGAGTGGAGTGGAGTGGAGTGGAGTGGAGTGGAGTGGAGTGGAGTGGAGTGGAGTGGAGTGGAGTGGAGAGGAGTGGAATGCAGTGCAGTGGAGTGGAATGCAGTGCAGTGGAGTGGAATGCAGTGCAGTGGAGTGGAATGCAGTGGAGTGGAGTGGAGTGGAGAGTACTGGAATGCAGTG
Source organism: Cyrtonyx montezumae (assembly GCF_038088225.1). NCBI lineage: Eukaryota > Metazoa > Chordata > Aves > Galliformes > Odontophoridae > Cyrtonyx > Cyrtonyx montezumae. The sequence goes on from NW_027071832.1 coordinate 78,239, forward strand.
CAGTGGAGTGGAGTGGAGTGGAATGCAGTGGAGTGGAGTGGAGTGGAGTGGAATGCAGTGGAGTGGAGTGGAGTGGAGTGGAGTGGAGTAGAGTGGAGTGGAGTTGAATGCAGTGGAGTGGAGTGGAGTGGAGTGGAGTGGAGTGGAGTGGAGTAGAGTGGAGTGGAGTGGAGTGGAGTGGAGTGGAGTGGAGTGGAGTGGAGTGGAGTGGAGTGGAGTGGAGTGGAGTGGAGTGGAGTGGAGTGGAGAGGAGTGGAATGCAGTGGAGTGGAGTGGAGTGGAGAGTAGTGGAATGCAGTGCAGTGGAGTGGAGTGGAGTGGAATGCAGTGGAGTGGAGTGGAGTGGAATGCAGTGGAGTGGAGTGGAGTGGAGTGGAGTGGAGTTGAATGCAGTGGAGTGGAGTGGAGTGGAGAGTGGAGTGGAGTGGAGTGGAGTGGAGTGGAGTGGTGTGGAGTGGATTTGAATGCAGTGGAGTGGAGTGGAGTGGAGTGGAGAGGAGAAAAGTTGAATGCAGTGAAGTGGAGTGGAGTGGAGTGGAGTGGAGTGGAGTGGAGTGGAGTGGAGTGGAGTGGAGTGGAGTGGAGTGGAGTGGAGTTGAATGCAGTGGAGTGGAGTGGAGTGGAGTGGAGTGGAGTGGAGTGGAGTGGATTTGAATGCAGTGGAGTGGAGTGGAGTGGAGTGGAATGCAGTGGAGTGGAGAGGAGTGGAATGCAGTGGAGAGGAGTGGAGAGGAGTGGAGTGGAGTGGAGTAGAGTGGAGTGGAGTGGAGTGGAGTGGAGTGGAGCGGAGAGGAGAGGAGAGGAATGCAGTGCAGTGGAGTGGAATGCAGTGGAGTGGAGAGGAGTGGAATGCAGTGGAGAGGAGTGGAGAGGAGTGGAGTGGAGTGGAGTAGAGTGGAGTGGATTGGAGTGGAGTGGAGTGGAGCGGAGAGGAGAGGAGAGGAATGCAGTGCAGTGGAGTGGAATGCAGTGGAGTGGAGTGGAGTGGAGTGGAGTGGAGTGGAGTGGAGTGGAGTTGAATGCAGTGGAGTGGAGTGGAGTGGAGTGGAATGCAGTGGAGTGGAGTGGAGTGGAGTGGAGTGGAGTGGAGTGGAGTGGAGTGGAGTAGAGTGGAGTGGAGTTGAATGCAGTGGAGTGGAGTGGAGTGGAGTGGAGTGGAGTGGAGTGGAGTAGAGTGGAGTGGAGTGGAGTGGAGTGGAGTGGAGTGGAGTGGAGTGGAGTGGAGTGGAGTGGAGTGGAGAGGAGTGGAATGCAGTGGAGTGGAGTGGAGTGGAGAGTAGTGGAATGCAGTGCAGTGGAGTGGAGTGGAGTGGAATGCAGTGGAGTGGAGTGGAGTGGAATGCAGTGGAGTGGAGTGGAGTGGAGTGGAGTTGAATGCAGTGGAGTGGAGTGGAGTGGAGTGGAGTGGAGTGGAGTGGAGTGGAGTGGAGTGGAGTGGAGTGGTGTGGAGTGGATTTGAATGCAGTGGAGTGGAGTGGAGTGGAGTGGAGAGGAGAAAAGTTGAATGCAGTGGAGTGGAGTGGAGTGGAGTGGAGTGGAGTGGAGTGGAGTGGAGTGGAGTGGAGTGGAGTGGAGTGGAGTGGAGTGGAGTGGAGTGGAGTGGAGTGGAGTTGAATGCAGTGGAGTGGAGTGGAGTGGAGTGGAGTGGAGTGGAGTGGAGTGGAGTGGATTTGAATGCAGTGGAGTGGAGTGGAGTGGAGTGGAATGCAGTGGAGTGGAGAGGAGTGGAATGCAGTGGAGAGGAGTGGAGAGGAGTGGAGTGGAGTGGAGTAGAGTGGAGTGGAGTGGAGTGGAGTGGAGTGGAGCGGAGAGGAGAGGAGAGGAATGCAGTGCAGTGGAGTGGAATGCAGTGGAGTGGAGAGGAGTGGAATGCAGTGGAGAGGAGTGGAGAGGAGTGGAGTGGATTGGAGTAGAGTGGAGTGGATTGGAGTGGAGTGGAGTGGAGCGGAGAGGAGAGGAGAGGAATGCAGTGCAGTGGAGTGGAATGCAGTGGAGTGGAGTGGAGTGGAGTGGAGTGGAGTGGAGTGGAGTGGAGTGGAGTTGAATGCAGTGGAGTGGAGTGGAGTGGAGTGGAGTGGAGTGGAGTGGAGTGGAGTGGAGTGGAGTGGAGTGGAGTGGAGTGGAGTGGAGTGGAGTGGAGAGGAGTGGAATGCAGTGCAGTGGAGTGGAATGCAGTGCAGTGGAGTGGAATGCAGTGCAGTGGAGTGGAATGCAGTGCAGTGCAGTGCAGTGCAGTGCAGTGGAGTGGAGTGGAGTGGAGTGGAGTGGAGTGGAGTGGAGTGGAGAGGAGTGGAATGCAGTGCAGTGGAGTGGAATGCAGTGCAGTGGAGTGGAGTGGAGAGTAGTGGAATGCAGTGCAGTGGAGTTGAGTGGAGTGGAATGCAGTGGAGTGGAGTGGAGTGGAGTGGAATGCAGTGGAGTGGAGTGGAGTGGAGTGGAGTTGAATGCAGTGGAGTGGAGTGGAGTGGAGTGGAGTGGAGTGAAGTGGAGTGGAGTGGAGTTGAATGCAGTGGAGTGGAGTGGAGTGGAGTGGAGTGGAGTGGAGTGGAGTGGAGTGGAGTGGAGAGGAGTGGAATGCAGTGCAGTGAAGTGGAATGCAGTGCAGTGGAGTGGAATGCAGTGGAGTGGAGTGGAGTGGAGAGTAGTGGAATGCAGTGCAGTGGAGTGGAGTGGAGTGGAATGCAGTGGAGTGGAGTGGAGTGGAGTGGAATGCAGTGGAGTGGAGTGGAGTGGAGTGGAGTTGAATGCAGTGGTGTGGAGTGGAGTGGAGTGGAGTGGATTTGAATGCAGTGGAGTGGAGTGGAGTGGAGTGAAGTGGAGTGGAGTGGAGTGGAGTGGAGTGGAGAGGAGAAAAGTTGAATGCAGTGGAGTGGAGTGGAGTGGAGTGGAGTGGAGAGGAGTGGAGTGGAGTGGAGTGGAGTGGAGTGGAGTTGAATGCAGTGGAGTGGAGTGGAGTGGAGTGGAGTGGAGTGGAGTGGAGTGGAGTGGAGTGGAGTGGAGTGGAGTGGAGTGGAGTTGAATGCAGTGGAGTGGAGTGGAGTGGAGTGGAGTGGAGTGGAGTGGAGTGGAGTGGAGTGGAGTGGAGTGGAGTGGAGTGGAGTGGAGTGGAGTGGAGTGGAATGCAGTGGAGTGGAGTGGAGTGGAGTGGAGTGGAATGCAGTGGAGTGGAGAGGAGTGGAGTAGAGTGGAGTGGAGTGGAGTAGAGTGGAGTGGAGTGGAGTGGAGTGGAGTGGAGTGGAGTTGAATGCAGTGGAGTGGAGAGGAGTAGAATGCAGTGGAGAGGAGTGGAGTGGAGTGGAGTGGAGTGGAGTGGAGTGGAGTGGAGTGGAGTGGAGTGGAGTGGAATGCAGTGGAGTGGAGAGGAGTGGAATGCAGTGGAGAGGAGTGGAGAGGAGTGGAGTGGAGTGGAGTAGAGTGGAGTGGAGATGAGTGGAGTGGAGTGGAGTGGAGTGGAGTTGAGTGGAGTGGTGCGGAGAGGAGAGGAATGCAGTGCAGTGGAGTGGAATGCAGTGGAGTGGAGAGGAGTGGAATGCGGTGCAGTGGAGTGGAATGCAGTGCAGTGAAGTGGAGTGGAGTGGAATGCAGTGGAGTGGAGAGGAGTGGAATGCAGTGGAGAGGAGTGGAGAGGAGTGGAGTGGAGTGGAGTAGAGTGGAGTGGAGTGGAGTAGAGTGGAGTGGAGTGGAGTGGAGTGGAGTGGAGTGGAGTGGAGTGGAGCGGAGAGAAGAGGAGAGGAATGCAGTGCAGTGGAGTGGAATGCAGTGGAGTGGAGAGGAGTGGAATGCGGTGCAGTGGAGTGGAATGCAGTGCAGTGAAGTGGAGTGGAGTGGAATGCAGTGGAGTGGAGAGAAGTGGAGCGAAGAGGTTTGGAGTGGATTTGAATGCAGTGGAGTGGAGTGGAGTGGAGTGGAGTGGAATGCAGTGGAGTGGAGTGGAGTGGAATGCAGTGGAGTGGAGTGGAGTGGAGTGGAGTGGAGTGGAGTGGAGTGGAGTGGAGTGGAGTGGTGTGGAGTGGAGTGGAGTGGAGTGGAGTGGAGTGGAGTGGAGTGGAGTTTAGTGGAGTCGAGTTGAATGCAGTGGAGTTGAGTGGAGTGGAGTGGAATGCGGTGGACTGGAGTGGAGTGGAGTGGAGTGGAGTGAAGTGGTGTGGAGTGGATTTGAATGCAGTGGAGTGGAGTGGAGTGGAGTGGAGTGGAGTGGAGTGGAGTGGAGTGGAGTGGAGTGGAGTGGAGTGGAATGGAGAGGACTGGAGTTGAATGCAGTGGAGTGGAGTGGAGTGGAGTGGAGTGGAGTGGAGTGGAGTGGAGTGGAGTGGAGTGGAGTGGAGTGGAGTGGAGTGGAGTGGAGTGGAGTGAAGTGGAGTGGAGTGGAGTAGAGTAGAGTGGAGTGGAGTGGAATGCATTGGAGTGGAGTGGAGAGGTTGAATGCAGTGGAGTGGAGTTGAGTGGAGTGGAGTGGAGTGGAGTGGAGTGGAGTGGAGTGGAGTGGATTGGAGTGGAGTGGAGTGGAGAGGAGTGGAATGCAGTGGAGAGGAGTGGAGAGGGGTGGAGTGGAGAGGAGTGGAATGCGGTGCAGTGGAGTGGAATGCGGTGCAGTGGAGTGGAATGCAGTGCAGTGAAGTGGAGTGGAGTGGAATGCAGTGGAGTGGAGAGGAGTGGAATGCAGTGGAGAGGAGTGGAGAGGAGTGGAGTGGAGTGGAGTGGAGTGGAGTGGAGTGGAGTGGAGTGGAGTGGAGTGGAGCGGAGAGGAGTGGAGTGGAGTGGAGTGGAGTGGAGTGGAGTGGAGTGGAGTGGAGTGGAGTGGAGTTGAATGCAGTGGAGTGGAGTGGAGTGGAGTGGAGTGGAGTGGAGTGGAGTGGAGTGGAGTGGAGTGGAGTGGAGTTGAATGCAGTGGAGTGGAGTGGAGTGGAGTGGAGTGGAGTGGAGTGGAGTGGAGTGGAGTGGAGTGGAGTGGAGTGGAGTGGAGTGGAGTGGAGTGGAGTGGAGTGGAGTGGAATGCAGTGGAGTGGAGAGGAGTGGAATGCAGTGGAGAGGAGTGGAGAGGAGTGGAGTGGAGTGGAGTAGAGTGGAGTGGAGTGGAGTGGAGTGGAGTGGAGTTGAATGCAGTGGAGTGGAGAGGAGTGGAATGCAGTGGAGAGGAGTGGAGTGGAGTGGAGTGGAATGCAGTGGAGTGGAGAGGAGTGGAATGCAGTGGAGAGGAGTGGAGAGGAGTGGAGTGGAGTGGAGTAGAGTGGAGTGGAGTGGAGTGGAGTGGAGTGGAGTGGAGTGGAGTGGAGTGGAGTGGAGTGGAGTGGAGTGGAGCGGAGAGGAGAGGAGAGGAGAGGAATGCAGTGCAGTGGAGTGGAATGCAGTGGAGTGGAGAGGAGTGGAATGCGGTGCAGTGGAGTGGAATGCAGTGCAGTGAAGTGGAGTGGAGTGGAATGCAGTGGAGTGGAGAGGAGTGGAATGCAGTGGAGAGGAGTGGAGAGGAGTGGAGTGGAGTGGAGTAGAGTGGAGTGGAGTGGAGTAGAGTGGAGTGGAGTGGAGTGGAGTGGAGTGGAGTGGAGTGGAGTGGAGTGGAGTGGAGTGGAGCGGAGAGGAGAGGAGAGGAATGCAGTGCAGTGGAGTGGAATGCAGTGGAGTGGAGAGGAGTGGAATGCGGTGCAGTGGAGTGGAATGCAGTGCAGTGAAGTGGAGTGGAGTGGAATGCAGTGGAGTGGAGAGAAGTGGAGCGAAGAGGTTTGGAGTGGATTTGAATGCAGTGGAGTGGAGTGGAGTGGAGTGGAATGCAGTGGAGTGGAGTGGAGTGGAATGCAGTGGAGTGGAATGGAGTGGAGTGGAGTGGAGTGGAGTGGAGTGGAGTGGAGTGGAGTGGAATGCAGAGCAGTGGAGTGGAGTGGAGTGGAGTGGAGTGGATTGGAGTATAGTGGAGTCGAGTTGAATGCAGTGGAGTTGAGTGGAGTGGAGTGGAATGCGGTGGACTGGAGTGGAGTGGAGTGGAGTGGAGTGAAGTGGTGTGGAGTGGATTTGAATGCAGTGGAGTGGAGTGGAGTGGAGTGGAGTGGAGTGGAGTGGAGTGGAGTGGAGTGGAGTGGAGTGGAGTGGAGTGGAATGGAGAGGACTGGAGTTGAATGCAGTGGAGTGGAGTGGAGTGGAGTGGAGTGGAGTGGAGTGGAGTGGAGTGGAGTGGAGTGGAGTGGAGTGGAGTGGAGTGAAGTCAAGTGGAGTGGAGTAGAGTAGAGTGGAGTGGAGTGGAATGCATTGGAGTGGAGTGGAATGCATTGGAGTGGAGTGGAGAGGTTGAATGCAGTGGAGTGGAGTTGAGTGGAGTGGAGTGGAGTGGAGTGGAGTGGAGTGGAGTGGAGTGGAGTGGAGAGGAGTGTAGTTGAATGCAGTGTAGTGGAGTGGAGTAGAGTGCAGTGGAGTGGAATGCAGTGCAGTGAAGTGGAGTGGAGTTGAATGCAGTGGAGTGGAGAGGAGTGGAATGCAGTGGAGAGGAGTGGAGAGGGGTGGAGTGGAGAGGAGTGGAATGCGGTGCAGTGGAGTGGAATGCAGTGCAGTGAAGTGGAGTGGAGTGGAATGCAGTGGAGTGGAGAGGAGTGGAATGCAGTGGAGAGGAGTGGAGAGGAGTGGAGTGGAGTGGAGTAGAGTGGAGTGGAGTGGAGTGGAGTGGAGTGGAGTGGAGTGGAGTGGAGTGGAGTGGAGCGGAGAGGAGAGGAGAGGAATGCAGTGCAGTGGAGTGGAATGCAGTGGAGTGGAGAGGAGTGGAATGCGGTGCAGTGGAGTGGAATGCAGTGCAGTGAAGTGGAGTGGAGTGGAATGCAGTGGAGTGGAGAGAAGTGGAGCGAAGAGGTTTGGAGTGGATTTGAATGCAGTGGAGTGGAGTGGAGTGGAGTGGAATGCAGTGGAGTGGAGTGGAGTGGAATGCAGTGGAGTGGAGTGGAGTGGAGTGGAGTGGAGTGGAGTGGAGTGGAGTGGAGTGGAGTGGAGTGGAGTGGAGTGGAATGCAGTGGAGTGGAGTGGAATGCAGTGGAGTGGAGAGGAGTGGAATGCAGTGGAGAGGAGTGGAGAGGAGTGGAGTGGAGTGGAGTAGAGTGGAGTGGAGTGGAGTGGAGTGGAGTGGAGTGGAGTGGAGTGGAGTGGAGTGGAGCGGAGAGGAGAGGAATGCAGTGCAGTGGAGTGGAATGCAGTGGAGTGGAGAGGAGTGGAATGCGGTGCAGTGGAGTGGAATGCAGTGCAGTGAAGTGGAGTGGAGTGGAATGCAGTGGAGTGGAGAGGAGTGGAATGCAGTGGAGAGGAGTGGTGAGGAGTGGAGTGGAGTGGAGTGGAGTGGAGTGGAGTGGAGTGGAGTGGAGTGGAGTGGAGCGGAGAGGAGAGGAATGCAGTGCAGTGGAGTGGAATGCAGTGGAGTGGAGAGGAGTGGAATGCGGTGCAGTGGAGTGGAATGCAGTGCAGTGAAGTGGAGTGGAGTGGAATGCAGTGGAGTGGAGAGAAGTGGAGCGAAGAGGTTTGGAGTGGATTTGAATGCAGTGGAGTGGAGTGGAGTGGAGTGGAATGCAGTGGAGTGGAGTAGAGTGGAATGCAGTGGAGTGGAGTGGAGTGGAGTGGAGTGGAGTGGAGTGGAGTGGAGTGGAGTGGAGTGGAGTGGAATGCAGAGCAGTGGAGTGGAGTGGAGTGGAGTGGAGTGGAGTATTGTGGAGTGGAGTTGAATGCAGTGGAGTTGAGTGGAGTGGAGTGGAATGCGGTGGACTGGAGTGGAGTGGAGTGGAGTGGAGTGAAGTGGTGTGGAGTGGATTTGAATGCAGTGGAGTGGAGTGGAGTGGAGTGGAGTGGAGTGGAGTGGAGTGGAGTGGAGTGGAGTGGAGTGGAGTGGAGAGGAGTGGAATGCAGTGCAGTGGAGTGGAATGCAGTGCAGTGGAGTGGAATGCAGTGCAGTGGAGTGGAATGCAGTGGAGTGGAGTGGAGTGGAGAGTAGTGGAATGCAGTGCAGTGGAGTTGAGTGGAGTGGAATGAAGTGGAGTGGAGTGGAGTGGAATGCAGTGGAGTGGAGTGGAGTGGAGTGGAGTTGAATGCAGTGGAGTGGAGTGGAGTGGAGTGGAGTGGAGTGGAGTGGAGTTGTATGAAGTGGAGTGGAGTGGAGTTGAGTGGAGTGGAGTGGAGTGGAGTGGAGTGGAGTGGAGTGGAATGCAGTGCAGTGGAGTGGAATGCAGTGCAGTGGAGTGGAATGCAGTGGAGTGGAGTGGAGAGTAGTGGAATGCAGTGGAGTGGAGTGGAGTGGAGTGGAGTGGAATGCAGTGGAGTGGAGTGGAGTGGAGTGGAATGCAGTGGAGTGGAGTGGAGTGGAGTGGAGTTGAATGCAGTGGAGTGGAGTGGAGTGGAGTGGAGTGGAGTGGAGTGGAGTGGAGTGGAGTGGAGTGGAGCGGAGAAAAGTTGAATGCAGTGGAGTGGAGTGGAGTGGAGTGGAGTTGAATGCAGTGGAGTGGAGTGGAGTGGAGTGGAGTGGAGTGGAGTGGAGTGGATTGGAGTGGAGTGGAGTGGAGTGGAGTGGAGTGGAGTGGAATGCAGTGGAGTGGAGTGGAATGCAGTGGAGTGGAGAGGAGTGGAATGCAGTGGAGAGGAGTGGTGAGGAGTGGAGTGGAGTGGAGTGGAGTGGAGTGGAGTGGAGTGGAGTGGAGCGGAGAGGAGAGGAATGCAGTGCAGTGGAGTGGAATGCAGTGGAGTGGAGAGGAGTGGAATGCGGTGCAGTGGAGTGGAATGCAGTGCAGTGAAGTGGAGTGGAGTGGAATGCAGTGGAGTGGAGAGAAGTGGAGCGAAGAGGTTTGGAGTGGATTTGAATGCAGTGGAGTGGAGTGGAGTGGAGTGGAATGCAGTGGAGTGGAGTAGAGTGGAATGCAGTGGAGTGGAGAGGAGTGGAGTGGAGTGGAGTGGAGTGGAGTGGAGTGGAGTGGAGTGGAGTGGAATGCAGAGCAGTGGAGTGGAGTGGAGTGGAGTGGAGTGGAGTATTGTGGAGTGGAGTTGAATGCAGTGGAGTTGAGTGGAGTGGAGTGGAATGCGGTGGACTGGAGTGGAGTGGAGTGGAGTGGAGTGAAGTGGTGTGGAGTGGAGTGGAGTGGAGTGGAGTGGAGTGGAGTGGAGTGGAGTGGAGTGGAGTGGAGTGGAGAGGAGTGGAATGCAGTGCAGTGGAGTGGAATGCAGTGCAGTGGAGTGGAATGCAGTGCAGTGGAGTGGAATGCAGTGGAGTGGAGTGGAGTGGAGAGTAGTGGAATGCAGTGCAGTGGAGTTGAGTGGAGTGGAATGCAGTTGAGTGGAGTGGAGTGGAGTGGAATGCAGTGGAGTGGAGTGGAGTGGAGTGGAGTTGAATGCAGTGGAGTGGAGTGGAGTGGAGTGGAGTGGAGTGGAGTGGAGTGGAGTGGAGTGGAGTGAAGTTGTATGAAGTGGAGTGGAGTGGAGTGGAGTGGAGTGGAGTGGAGTGGAGTGGAGTGGAGTGGAGTGGAGTGGAGTGGAGTGGAATGCAGTGGAGTGGAGTGGAGTGGAGTGGAATGCAGTGGAGTGGAGTGGAGTGGAGTGGAGTTGAGTGGAGTGGAGTGGAATGCGGTGGACTGGAGTGGAGTGGAGTGGAGTGGAGTGAAGTGAAGTGGTGTGGAGTGGATTTGAATGCAGTGGAGTGGAGTGGAGTGGAGTGGAGTGGACTGGAGTGGAGTGGAGTGGAGTGGAGTGAAGTGGTGTGGAGTGGATTTGAATGCAGTGGAGTGGAGTGGAGTGGAGTGGAGTGGAGTGGAGTGGAGTGGAGTGGAGTGGAGTGGAGTGGAGTGGAGTGGAGTGGAGTGGAGCGGAGAGGAGAGGAGAGGAATGCAGTGCAGTGGAGTGGAATGCAGTGGAGTGGAGTGGAGTGGAGTGGAGTGGAGTGGAGTGGAGTGGAGCGGAGAGGAGAGGAATGCAGTGCAGTGGAGTGGAATGCAGTGGAGTGGAGAGAAGTGGAGCGAAGAGGTTTGGAGAGGATTTGAATGCAGTGGAGTGGAGTGGAGTGGAGTGGAGTGGAGTGGAGTGGAGTGGAGTGGAGTGGAGTGGAGTGGAGTGGAGTGGAGTGGAGTGGAGTGGAGTTGAATGCAGTGGAGTGGAGTGGAGTGGAGTGGAGTGGAGTGGAGTGGAGTGGAGTGGAGTGGAGTGGAGTGGAGTGGAGTGGAGTGGAGAGGAGTGGAATGCAGTGCAGTGGAGTGGAATGCAGTGCAGTGGAGTGGAATGCAGTGGAGTGGAGTGGAGTGGAGTGGAGTGGAGTGGAGTGGAGTTGAATGCAGTGGAGTGGAGTGCAGTGGAGTGGAGTGGAGTGGAATGCAGTGGAGTGGAGTGGAGTGGAGTGGAATGCAGTGGAGTGGAGTGGAGTGGAGTGGAGTGGAGTGGAGTGGAGTGGAGTGGAGTGGAGTGGAATGCAGAGCAGTGGAGTGGAGTGGAGTGGAGTGGAGTGGAGTATTGTGGAGTGGAGTTGAATGCAGTGGAGTTGAGTGGAGTGGTGTGGAGTGGATTTGAATGCAGTGGAGTGGAGTGGAGTGGAGTGGAGTGGAGTGGAGTGGAGTGGAGTGGAGTGGAGTGGAGTGGAGTGGAGTGGAGTGGAGTGGAGTGGAGTGGAGTGGAGTGGAGTGGAGTGGAGTGGAGTGGAGTGGAGAGGAGTGGAATGCAGTGCAGTGGAGTGGAATGCAGTGCAGTGGAGTGGAATGCAGTGCAGTGGAGTGGAATGCAGTGGAGTGGAGTGGAGTGGAGAGTAGTGGAATGCAGTGCAGTGGAGTTGAGTGGAGTGGAATGCAGTGGAGTGGAGTGGAGTGGAGTGGAATGCAGTGGAGTGGAGTGGAGTGGAGTGGAGTTGAATGCAGTGGAGTGGAGTGGAGTGGAGTGGAGTGGAGTGGAGTGGAGTGGAGTGGAGTGGAGTGGAGTTGTATGAAGTGGAGTGGAGTGGAGTGGAGTGGAGTGGAGTGGAGTGGAGTGGAGTGGAGTGGAGTGGAGTGGAGTGGAGTGGAATGCAGTGCAGTGGAGTGGAGCGGAGAGGAGAGGAATGCAGTGCAGTGGAGTGGAATGCAGTGGAGTGGAGAGGAGTGGAATGCGGTGCAGTGGAGTGGAATGCAGTGCAGTGAAGTGGAGTGGAGTGGAATGCAGTGGAGTGGAGAGAAGTGGAGCGAAGAGGTTTGGAGTGGATTTGAATGCAGTGGAGTGGAGTGGAGTGGAGTGGAATGCAGTGGAGTGGAGTAGAGTGGAATGCAGTGGAGTGGAGTGGAGTGGAGTGGAGTGGAGTGGAGTGGAGTGGAGTGGAGTGGAGTGGAATGCAGAGCAGTGGAGTGGAGTGGAGTGGAGTGGAGTGGAGTATTGTGGAGTGGAGTTGAATGCAGTGGAGTTGAGTGGAGTGGAGTGGAATGCGGTGGACTGGAGTGGAGTGGAGTGGAGTGGAGTGAAGTGGTGTGGAGTGGATTTCAATGCAGTGGAGTGGAGTGGAGTGGAGTGGAGTGGAGTGGAGTGGAGTGGAGTGGAGTGGAGTGGAGTGGAGTGGAGAGGAGTGGAATGCAGTGCAGTGGAGTGGAATGCAGTGCAGTGGAGTGGAATGCAGTGCAGTGGAGTGGAATGCAGTGGAGTGGAGTGGAGTGGAGAGTAGTGGAATGCAGTGCAGTGGAGTTGAGTGGAGTGGAATGCAGTGGAGTGGAGTGGAGTGGAGTGGAATGCAGTGGAGTGGAGTGGAGTGGAGTGGAGTTGAATGCAGTGGAGTGGAGTGGAGTGGAGTGGAGTGGAGTGGAGTGGAGTGGAGTGGAGTTGTATGAAGTGGAGTGGAGTGGAGTGGAGTGGAGTGGAGTGGAGTGGAGTGGAGTGGAGTGGAGTGGAGTGGAGTGGAGTGGAGTGGAGTGGAGTGGAGTGGAGTGGAGTGGAGTGGAATGCAGTGCAGTGGAGTGGAATGCAGTGCAGTGGAGTGGAATGCAGTGGAGTGGAGTGGAGAGTAGTGGAATGCAGTGGAGTGGAGTGGAGTGGAGTGGAATGCAGTGGAGTGGAGTGGAGTGGAATGCAGTGGAGTGGAGTGGAGTGGAGTGGAGTTGAGTGGAGTGGAGTGGAATGCGGTGGACTGGAGTGGAGTGGAGTGGAGTGGAGTGAAGTGGTGTGGAGTGGATTTGAATGCAGTGGAGTGGAGTGGAGTGGAGTGGAGTGGAGTGGAGTGGAGTGGAGTGGAGTGGAGCGGAGAGGAGAGGAGAGGAATGCAGTGCAGTGGAGTGGAATGCAGTGGAGTGGAGAGGAGTGGAATGCGGTGCAGTGGAGTGGAATGCAGTGCAGTGAAGTGGAGTGGAGTGGAATGCAGTGGAGTGGAGAGAAGTGGAGCGAAGAGGTTTGGAGAGGATTTGAATGCAGTGGAGTGGAGTGGAGTGGAGTGGAGTGGAGTGGAGTGGAGTGGAGTGGAGTGGAGTGGAGTGGAGTGGAGTGGAGTGGAGTTGAATGCAGTGGAGTGGAGTGGAGTGGAGTGGAGTGGAGTGGAGTGGAGTGGAGTGGAGTGGAGTGGAGTGGAGTGGAGTGGAGTGGAGAGGAGTGGAATGCAGTGCAGTGGAGTGGAATGCAGTGCAGTGGAGTGGAATGCAGTGGAGTGGAGTGGAGTGGAGTGGAGTGGAGTGGAGTGGAGTGGAGTGGAGTGGAGTGGAATGCAGAGCAGTGGAGTGGAGTGGAGTGGAGTGTAGTGGAGTATTGTGGAGTGGAGTTGAATGCAGTGGAGTTGAGTGGAGTGGAGTGGAATGCGGTGGACTGGAGTGGAGTGGAGTGGAGTGGAGTGAAGTGGTGTGGAGTGGATTTGAATGCAGTGGAGTGGAGTGGAGTGGAGTGGAGTGGAGTGGAGTGGAGTGGAGTGGAGTGGAGTGGAGTGGAGAGGAGTGGAATGCAGTGCAGTGGAGTGGAATGCAGTGCAGTGGAGTGGAATGCAGTGCAGTGGAGTGGAATGCAGTGGAGTGGAGTGGAGTGGAGAGTAGTGGAATGCAGTGCAGTGGAGTTGAGTGGAGTGGAATGCAGTGGAGTGGAGTGGAGTGGAGTGGAATGCAGTGGAGTGGAGTGGAGTGGAGTGGAGTTGAATGCAGTGGAGTGGAGTGGAGTGGAGTGGAGTGGAGTGGAGTGGAGTGGAGTGGAGTTGTATGAAGTGGAGTGGAATGCGGTGGACTGGAGTGGAGTGGAGTGGAGTGGAGTGAAGTGGTGTGGAGTGGATTTGAATGCAGTGGAGTGGAGTGGAGTGGAGTGGAGTGGAGTGGAGTGGAGTGGAGTGGAGTGGAGTGGAGTGGAGTGGAGAGGAGTGGAATGCAGTGCAGTGGAGTGGAATGCAGTGCAGTGGAGTGGAATGCAGTGCAGTGGAGTGGAATGCAGTGGAGTGGAGTGGAGTGGAGAGTAGTGGAATGCAGTGCAGTGGAGTTGAGTGGAGTGGAATGCAGTGGAGTGGAGTGGAGTGGAGTGGAATGCAGTGGAGTGGAGTGGAGTGGAGTGGAGTTGAATGCAGTGGAGTGGAGTGGAGTGGAGTGGAGTGGAGTGGAGTGGAGTGGAGTGGAGTGGAGTTGTATGAAGTGGAGTGGAGTGGAGTGGAGTGGAGTGGAGTGGAGTGGAGTGGAGTGGAGTGGAGTGGAGTGGAATGCAGTGCAGTGGAGTGGAATGCAGTGCAGTGGAGTGGAATGCAGTGGAGTGGAGTGGAGAGTAGTGGAATGCAGTGGAGTGGAGTGGAGTGGAGTGGAATGCAGTGGAGTGGAGTGGAGTGGAGTGGAATGCAGTGGAGTGGAGTGGAGTGGAGTGGAGTTGAATGCAGTGGAGTGGAGTGGAGTGGAGTGGAGTGGAGTGGAGTGGAGTGGAGCGGAGAAAAGTTGAATGCAGTGGAGTGGAGTGGAGTGGAGTGGAGTGGAGTGGAGTGGAGTGGAGTTGAATGCAGTGGAGTGGAGTGGAGTGGAGTGGAGTGGAGTGGAGTGGAGTGGAGTGGAGTGGAGTGGAGTGGAGTGGAGTGGAGTGGAATGCAGTGGAGTGGAGTGGAATGCAGTGGAGTGGAGAGGAGTGGAATGCAGTGGAGAGGAGTGGTGAGGAGTGGAGTGGAGTGGAGTGGAGTGGAGTGGAGTGGAGTGGAGTGGAGTGGAGTGGAGTGGAGTGGAATGCAGTGCAGTGGAGTGGAATGCAGTGCAGTGGAGTGGAATGCAGTGGAGTGGAGTGGAGAGTAGTGGAATGCAGTGGAGTGGAGTGGAGTGGAGTGGAGTGGAGTGGAGTGGAGTGGAGTGGAGTGGAGTGGAGTGGAGTGGAGTGGAGTGGAGTGGAATGCAGTGGAGTGGAGTGGAATGCAGTGGAGTGGAGAGGAGTGGAATGCAGTGGAGAGGAGTGGAGAGGAGTGGAGTGGAGTGGAGTGGAGTGGAGTGGAGTGGAGTGGAGTGGAGCGGAGAGGAGAGGAGAGGAATGCAGTGCAGTGGAGTGGAATGCAGTGGAGTGGAGAGGAGTGGAATGCGGTGCAGTGGAGTGGAATGCAGTGCAGTGAAGTGGAGTGGAGTGGAATGCAGTGGAGTGGAGAGGAGTGGAATGCAGTGGAGAGGAGTGGTGAGGAGTGGAGTGGAGTGGAGTGGAGTGGAGTGGAGTGGAGTGGAGTGGAGTGGAGCGGAGAGGAGAGGAATGCAGTGCAGTGGAGTGGAATGCAGTGGAGTGGAGAGGAGTGGAATGCGGTGCAGTGGAGTGGAATGCAGTGCAGTGAAGTGGAGTGGAGTGGAATGCAGTGGAGTGGAGAGTAGTGGAGCGAAGAGGTTTGGAGTGGATTTGAATGCAGTGGAGTGGAGTGGAGTGGAGTGGAATGCAGTGGAGTGGAGTAGAGTGGAATGCAGTGGAGTGGAGTGGAGTGGAGTGGAGTGGAGTGGAGTGGAGTGGAGTGGAATGCAGAGCAGTGGAGTGGAGTGGAGTGGAGTGGAGTGGAGTATTGTGGAGTGGAGTTGAATGCAGTGGAGTTGAGTGGAGTGGAGTGGAATGCGGTGGACTGGAGTGGAGTGGAGTGGAGTGGAGTGAAGTGGTGTGGAGTGGATTTGAATGCAGTGGAGTGGAGTGGAGTGGAGTGGAGTGGAGTGGAGTGGAGTGGAGTGGAGTGGAGTGGAGTGGAGTGGAGAGGACTGGAGTTGAATGCAGTGGAGTGGAGTGGAGTGGAGTGGAGTGGAGTGGAGTGGAGTGGAGTGGAGTGGAGTGGAGTGGAGTGGAGTGGAGTGGAGTGGAGTAGAGTGGAGTGGAGTGGAGTGGAATGCATTGGAGTGGACTGGAGAGGAGTGAAATGCAGTGGAGTGGAGTGGAGTGGAGTGGAGTGGAGTGGAGTGGAGTTGAATGCAGTGGAGTGGAGTGGAGTGGAGTGGAGTGGAGTGGAGTGGAGTGGAGTGGAGTGGAGTGGAGTGGAGTGGAGTGGAGTGGAGTGGAGTGGAGAGGAGTGGAATGCAGTGCAGTGGAGTGGAATGCAGTGCAGTGGAGTGGAATGCAGTGCAGTGCAGTGCAGTGGAGTGGAGTGGAGTGGAGTGGAGTGGAGTGGAGTGGAGTGGAGAGGAGTGGAATGCAGTGCAGTGGAGTGGAATGCAGTGCAGTGGAGTGGAATGCAGTGCAGTGGAGTGGAGTGGAGAGTAGTGGAATGCAGTGCAGTGGAGTTGAGTGGAGTGGAATGCAGTGGAGTGGAGTGGAGTGGAGTGGAATGCAGTGGAGTGGAGTGGAGTGGAGTGGAGTTGAATGCAGTGGAGTGGAGTGGAGTGGAGTGGAGTGGAGTGAAGTGGAGTGGAGTGGAGTTGAATGCAGTGGAGTGGAGTGGAGTGGAGTGGAGTGGAGTGGAGTGGAGTGGAGTGGAGTGGAGTGGAGTGGAGTGGAGTGGAGTGGAGAGGAGTGGAATGCAGTGCAGTGAAGTGGAATGCAGTGCAGTGGAGTGGAATGCAGTGGAGTGGAGTGGAGTGGAGAGTAGTGGAATGCAGTGCAGTGGAGTGGAGTGGAGTGGAATGCAGTGGAGTGGAGTGGAGTGGAGTGGAATGCAGTGGAGTGGAGTGGAGTGGAGTGGAGTTGAATGCAGTGGAGTGGAGTGGAGTGGAGTGGAGTGGAGTGGATTTGAATGCAGTGGAGTGGAGTGGAGTGGAGTGAAGTGGAGTGGAGTGGAGTGGAGTGGAGTGGAGAGGAGAAAAGTTGAATGCAGTGGAGTGGAGTGGAGTGGAGTGGAGTGGAGTGGAGTGGAGTGGAGTGGAGTGGAGTGGAGTGGAGTGGAGTGGAGTTGAATGCAGTGGAGTGGAGTGGAGTGGAGTGGAGTGGAGTGGAGTGGAGTGGAGTGGAGTGGAGTGGAGTTGAATGCAGTGGAGTGGAGTGGAGTGGAGTGGAGTGGAGTGGAGTGGAGTGGAGTGGAGTGGAGTGGAGTGGAGTGGAGTGGAGTGGAGTGGAGTGGAATGCAGTGGAGTGGAGAGGAGTGGAATGCAGTGGAGAGGAGTGGAGAGGAGTGGAGTGGAGTGGAGTGGAGTGGAGTGGAGTGGAGCGGAGAAAAGTTGAATGCAGTGGAGTGGAGTGGAGTGGAGTGGAGTGGAGTTGAATGCAGTGGAGTGGAGTGGAGTGGAGTGGAGTGGAGTGGAGTGGAGTGGAGTGGAGTGGAGTGGAGTGGAGTGGAGTGGAGTGGAGTGGAATGCAGTGGAGTGGAGTGGAGTGGAATGCAGTGGAGTGGAGTGGAGTGGAGTGGAGTGGAGTGGAGTGGAGTGGAGTGGAGTGGAGTGGAGTGGAATGCAGAGCAGTGGAGTGGAGTGGAGTGGAGTGGAGTGGAATGCAGTGCAGTGGAGTGCAATGCAGTGCAGTGAAGTGGAGTGGAGTGGAATGCAATGGAGTGGAGTGGCGTGGGGAGGAGTGGAATGCAGTGCAGTGGAGTTGAGTGGAGTGGAGTGGAATGCAGTGGAATGCAGTGGAATGCAGTGGAGTGGAGTGGAGTGGAGTGGAGTGAAGTGGAGTGGAGTGGAGTGGAGTGGAGTAGAGTGGAGTGGAGAGGAGTGGAGTGGAGTGGAGTGGAGTGGAGTGGAGTGGAGTGGAGTGGAGTGGAGTGGAGTGGAATGCAGCGGAGTGGAGAGGAGTGGAATGCAGTGGAGTGGAGTGGAGAGGAGTGGAGTGGAGTGGAGAGGAGTGGAATGCAGTGCAGTGGAGTGGAATGCAGTGCAGTGGAGTGGAATGCAGTGCAGTGGAGTGGAGTGGAGAGTAGTGGAATGCAGTGCAGTGGAGTTGAGTGGAGTGGAATGCAGTGGAGTGGAGTGGAGTGGAGTGGAATGCAGTGGAGTGGAGTGGAGTGGAGTGGAGTTGAATGCAGTGGAGTGGAGTGGAGTGGAGTGGAGTGGAGTGGAGTGAAGTGGAGTGGAGTGGAGTTGAATGCAGTGGAGTGGAGTGGAGTGGAGTGGAGTGGAGTGGAGTGGAGTGGAGTGGAGTGGAGTGGAGTGGAGTGGAGTGGAGTGGAGTGGAGTGGAGTGGAGAGGAGTGGAATGCAGTGCAGTGAAGTGGAATGCAGTGCAGTGGAGTGGAATGCAGTGGAGTGGAGTGGAGTGGAGAGTAGTGGAATGCAGTGCAGTGGAGTGGAGTGGAGTGGAATGCAGTGGAGTGGTATGGAGTGGAGTGGAATGCAGTGGAGTGGAGTGGAGTGGAGTGGAGTTGAATGCAGTGGAGTGGAGTGGAGTGGAGTGGAGTGGATTTGAATGCAGTGGAGTGGAGTGGAGTGGAGTGAAGTGGAGTGGAGTGGAGTGGAGTGGAGTGGAGAGGAGAAAAGTTGAATGCAGTGGAGTGGAGTGGAGTGGAGTGGAGTGGAGTGGACTGGAGTGGAGTGGAGTGGAGTGGAGTGGAGTTGAATGCAGTGGAGTGGAGTGGAGTGGAGTGGAGTGGAGTGGAGTGGAGTGGAGTGGAGTGGAGTGGAGTGGAGTGGAGTGGAGTGGAGTTGAATGCAGTGGAGTGGAGTGGAGTGGAGTGGAGTGGAGTGGAGTGGAGTGGAGTGGAGTGGAGTGGAGTGGAGTGGAGTGGAGTGGAGTGGAGTGGAGTGGAGTGGAGTGGAGTGGAATGCAGTGGAGTGGAGAGGAGTGGAATGCAGTGGAGAGGAGTGGAGAGGAGTGGAGTGGAGTGGAGTGGAGTGGAGTGGAGTGGAGTGGAGCGGAGAAAAGTTGAATGCAGTGGAGTGGAGTGGAGTGGAGTGGAGTGGAGTTGAATGCAGTGGAGTGGAGTGGAGTGGAGTGGAGTGGAGTGGAGTGGAGTGGAGTGGAGTGGAGTGGAGTGGAGTGGAGTGGAGTGGAGTGGAGTGGAGTGGAGCGGAGAGGAGAGGAGAGGAATGCAGTGCAGTGGAGTGGAATGCAGTGGAGTGGAGAGGAGTGGAATGCGGTGCAGTGGAGTGGAATGCAGTGCAGTGAAGTGGAGTGGAGTGGAATGCAGTGGAGTGGAGAGAAGTGGAGCGAAGAGATTTGGAGTGGATTTGAATGCAGTGGAGTGGAGTGGAGTGGAGTGGAATGCAGTGGAGTGGAGTGGAGTGGAATGCAGTGGAGTGGAGTGGAGTGGAGTGGAGTGGAGTGGAGTGGAGTGGAGTGGAATGCAGAGCAGTGGAGTGGAGTGGAGTGGAGTGGAGTGGAATGCAGTGCAGTGGAGTGCAATGCAGTGCAGTGAAGTGGAGTGGAGTGGAATGCAATGGAGTGGAGTGGCGTGGGGAGGAGTGGAATGCAGTGCAGTGGAGTTGAGTGGAGTGGAGTGGAATGCAGTGGAATGCAGTGGAATGCAGTGGAGTGGAGTGGAGTGGAGTGGAGTGAAGTGGAGTGGAGTGGAGTGGAGTGGAGTAGAGTGGAGTGGAGAGGAGTGGAGGTGAGTGGAGTGGAGTGGAGTGGAGTGGAGTGGAGTGGAGTGGAGTGGAGTGGAATGCAGCGGAGTGGAGAGGAGTGGAATGCAGTGGAGTGGAGTGGAGAGGAGTGGAGTGGAGTGGAGTAGAGTGGAGTGGAGTGGAGTGGAGTGGAGTGGAGTGGAGTGGAGTGGAGTGGAGTGGAGTGGAGTGGAGTGGAGTGGAGTGGAGAGGAGTGGAATGCAGTGCAGTGGAGTGGAATGCAGTGGAGTGGAGTGGAGTGGAGTGGAATGCAGTGGAGTGGACAGGAGTGGAGTGGAGTGGTTTGGAGTGGATTTGAATGCAGTGGAGTTGAGTGGAGTGGAGTGGAGTGGAATGCAGTGGAGTGGACAGGAGTGGAGTGGAGTGGTTTGGAGTGGATTTGAATGCAGTGGAGTGCAGTGGAGTGGAGTGGAGTTGAGTGGAATGCAGTGGAGTGGAGTGGAGTGGAATGCAGTGGAGTGGAGTGGAGTGGAGTGGAGTGGAGTGGAGTGGAGTGGAGTGGAGTGGAGTGGAGTGGAGTTGAATGCAGTGGAGTGGAGTGGAGTGGAGTGGAGTGGAGTGGAGTGGAGTGGAGTGGAGTGGAGTGGAGTGGAGTGGAGTGGAGTGGAGAGGAGTGGAATGCAGTGCAGTGGAGTGGAATGCAGTGCAGTGGAGTGGAATGCAGTGGAGTGGAGTGGAGTGGAGAGTAGTGGAATGCAGTGCAGTGGAGTGGAGTGGAGTGGAATGCAGTGGAGTGGAGTGGAGTGGAGTGGAATGCAGTGGAGTGGAGTGGAGTGGAGTGGAGTTGAATGCAGAGAAGTGGAGTGGAGTGGAGTGGAGTGGAGTGGAGTGGAGTGGAGTGGAGTGGAGCGGAGAAAAGTTGAATGCAGTGGAGTGGAGTGGAGTGGAGTGGAGTGGAGTTGAATGCAGTGGAGTGGAGTGGAGTGGAGTGGAGTGGAGTGGAGTGGAGTGGAGTGGAGTGGAGTGGAGTGGAGTGGAATGCAGTGGAGTGGAGAGGAGTGGAATGCAGTGGAGAGGAGTGGAGAGGAGTGGAGTGGAGTAGAGTGGAGTGGAGTGGAGTGGAGTGGAGTGGAGTGGAGTGGAGTGGAGTGGAGTGGAGTGGAGTGGAGTGGAGCGGAGAGGAGAGGAGAGGAATGCAGTGCAGTGGAGTGGAATGCAGTGGAGTGGAGAGGAGTGGAATGCGGTGCAGTGGAGTGGAATGCAGTGCAGTGAAGTGGAGTGGAGTGGAATGCAGTGGAGTGGAGAGGAGTGGAATGCAGTGGAGAGGAGTGGTGAGGAGTGGAGTGGAGTGGAGTGGAGTGGAGTGGAGTGGAGTGGAGTGGAGTGGAGTGGAGTGGAGTGGAGCGGAGAGGAGAGGAATGCAGTGCAGTGGAGTGGAATGCAGTGGAGTGGAGAGGAGTGGAATGCGGTGCAGTGGAGTGGAATGCAGTGCAGTGAAGTGGAGTGGAGTGGAATGCAGTGGAGTGGAGAGAAGTGGAGCGAAGAGGTTTGGAGTGGATTTGAATGCAGTGGAGTTGAGTGGAGTGGAGTGGAATGCAGTGGAGTGGAGTAGAGTGGAATGCAGTGGAGTGGAGTGGAGTGGAGTGGAGTGGAGTGGAGTGGAGTGGAGTGGAGTGGAGTGGAGTGGAATGCAGAGCAGTGGAGTGGAGTGGAGTGGAGTGGAGTGGAGTATTGTGGAGTGGAGTTGAATGCAGTGGAGTTGAGTGGAGTGGAGTGGAATGCGGTGGACTGGAGTGGAGTGGAGTGGAGTGGAGTGAAGTGGTGTGGAGTGGATTTGAATGCAGTGGAGTGGAGTGGAGTGGAGTGGAGTGGAGTGGAGTGGAGTGGAGTGGAGTGGAGTGGAGTGGAGTGGAGAGGACTGGAGTTGAATGCAGTGGAGTGGAGTGGAGTGGAGTGGAGTGGAGTGGAGTGGAGTGGAGTGGAGTGGAGTGGAGTGGAGTGGAGTGGAGTGGAGTGGAGTGGAGTGGAGTGGAGTGGAATGCATTGGAGTGGACTGGAGAGGAGTGAAATGCAGTGGAGTGGAGTGGAGTGGAGTGGAGTGGAGTGGAGTGGAGTGGAGTGGAGTGGAGTGGAGTGGAGTTGAATGCAGTGGAGTGGAGTGGAGTAGAGTGGAGTGGAGTGGAGTGGAGTGGAGTGGAGTGGAGTGGAGTGGAGTGGAGTGGAGTGGAGTGGAGTGGAGTGGAGTGGAGCGGAGAGGAGAGGAGAGGAATGCAGTGCAGTGGAGTGGAATGCAGTGGAGTGGAGAGGAGTGGAATGCGGTGCAGTGGAGTGGAATGCAGTGCAGTGAAGTGGAGTGGAGTGGAATGCAGTGGAGTGGAGAGGATTTGAATGCAGTGGAGAGGAGTGGAGAGGAGTGGAGTGGAGTGGAGTAGAGTGGAGTGGAGTGGAGTGGAGTGGAGTGGAGTGGAGTGGAGTGGAGTGGAGTGGAGTGGAGCGGAGAGGAGAGGAGAATAGAGGAATGCAGTGCAGTGGAGTGGAATGCAGTGGAGTGGAGAGGAGTGGAATGCGGTGCAGTGGAGTGGAATGCAGTGGAGTGGAGTGGAGTGGAGTGGAATGCGGTGCAGTGGAGTGGAGTGGAGTGGAGTTGAATGCAGTGGAGTGGAGTGGAGTGGAGTGGAGTGGAGTGGAGTGGAGTGGAGTGGAGTGGAGTGGAGTGGAGTGGATTTGAATGCAGTGGAGTGGAGTGGAGTGGAGTGAAGTGGAGTGGAGTGGAGTGGAGTGGAGCGGAGAAAAGTTGAATTCAGTGGAGTGGAGTGGAGTGGAGTGGAGTGGAGTGGAGTGGAGTGGAGTGGAGTTGAATGCAGTAGAGTAGAGTGGAGTGGAGTGGAGTGGAGTGGAGTGGAGTGGATTTGAATGCAGTGGAGTGGAGTGGATTGCAGTGGAGTGGAGTGGATTGCAGTGGAGTGGAGAGGAGTGGAATGCGGTGGAGAGGAGTGGAGAGGAGTGGAGTGGAGTGGAGTAGAGTGGAGTGGAGTGGAGTGGAGTGGAGTGGAGTGGAGTGGAGTGGAGTGGAGTGGAGCGGAGAGGAGAGGAGAGGAATGCAGTGCAGTGGAGTGGAATGCAGTGGAGTGGAGAGGAGTGGAATGCGGTGCAGTGGAGTGGAATGCAGTGCAGTGAAGTGGAGTGGAGTGGAATGCAGTGGAGTGGAGAGGAGTGGAATGCAGTGGAGAGGAGTGGAGAGGAGTGGAGTGGAGTGGAGTTGAGTGGAGTGGAGTGGAGTGGAGTGGAGTGGAGTGGAGTGGAGTGGAGTGGAGTGGAGTGGAGTGGAGTGGAGTGGAGCGGAGAGGAGAGGAGAGGAATGCAGTGCAGTGGAGTGGAATGCAGAGGAGTGGAGAGGAGTGGAATGCGGTGCAGTGGAGTGGAATGCAGTGCAGTGAAGTGGAGTGGAGTGGAATGCAGTGGAGTGGAGAGAAGTGGAGCGAAGAGGTTTGGAGTGGATTTGAATGCAGTGGAGTGGAGTGGAGTGGAGTGGAATGCAGTGGAGTGGAGTAGAGTGGAATGCAGTGGAGTGGAGTGGAGTGGAGTGGAGTGGAGTGGAGTGGAGTGGAGTGGAGTGGAGTGGAATGCAGAGCAGTGGAGTGGAGTGGAGTGGAGTGGAGTGGAGTGGAGTGGAGTGGAATGCAGTGGAGTGGAGTGGAAATCTGTGCAATGAAGTGGAGTGGATTGGAATGCAGTGGAGTGGAGAGGAGTGGAATGCAGTGCATTGTAATGGAATGCAGTGCAGTGAAGTGGAATGGAGTGGAATGCAGTGGAGTGGAGAGGAGCGGAGTGGAGTGGAGTGGAGTGGAGTGGAGTGGAGTGGAGTGGAGTGGAGTGGAATGCAGTGGAGTGGAGTGGAGTGGAATGCTGTGCAGTGAAGTGGAGTGGAGTGGAATGTAGTGGAGTGGAGAAGAGTGGAATGCAGTGCATTGGAGTGCAATGCAGTGCAGTGAAGTGGAGTGGAGTGGAATGCAATGGAGTGGAGTGGCGTGGAGAGGAGTGGAATGCAGTGGAGTGGAGTGGGGTGGAGTGGAGTGGAGTGGAGTGGAGTGGAGTGGTGAGGAGTGGAATGCAGTGCAGTGGAGTGGAATGCAGTCGAGTGGAGTGGAATGCTGTGCAGTGAAGTGGAGTGGAGTGGAATGTAGTGGAGTGGAGAAGAGTGGAATGCAGTGCAGCGGAGTGGAATGCAGTGCAGTGAAGTGGAGTGGAATGCAATGCAGTGCAGAGGAGTGGAATGCAGTGGAGTGGAGTGGAGTGGAGTGGAGTGGAGTGGAGTGGAGTGGAGTGGAGTGGAGTGGAGTTGAGTGGAGTGGAGTTGAGTGGAGTGGAGTGGAATGCGGTGGACTGGAGTGGAGTGGAGTGGAGTGGAGTGAAGTGGTGTGGAGTGGATTTGAATGCAGTGGAGTGGAGTGGAGTGGAGTGGAGTGGAGAGGACTGGAGTTGAATGCCATGGAGTGGAGTGGAGTGGAGTGGAGTGGAGAGGAGTGCAATGCAGTGCAGAGGAGTGGAATGCAGTGCTGAGGAGTGGAGTGGAGTGGAGTGGAGTGGAGTGGAGTGGAGTGGAGTGGAGTGGAGTGGAGTTGAATGCAGTGGAGTTGAGTGGAGTGGAGTGGAATGCGGTGGACTGGAGTGGAGTGGAGTGGAGTGGAGTGAAGTGGTGTGGAGTGGATTTGAATGCAGTGGAGTGGAGTGGAGTGGAGTGGAGTGGAGTGGAGTGGAGTGGAGTGGAGTGGAGAGGACTGGAGTTGAATGCAGTGGAGTGGAGTGGAGTGGAGTGGAGAGGAGTGCAATGCAGTG
Source organism: Cyrtonyx montezumae (assembly GCF_038088225.1). Classification (NCBI taxonomy): domain Eukaryota; kingdom Metazoa; phylum Chordata; class Aves; order Galliformes; family Odontophoridae; genus Cyrtonyx; species Cyrtonyx montezumae. Next base: position 101,832 of record NW_027071832.1, read on the forward strand.
CAGAGGAGTGGAATGCAGTGCTGAGGAGTGGAGTTGAGTGGAGTGGAGTGGAGTGGAGTGGAGTGGAGTGGAGTGGAGTGGAGTGGAGTGGAGTGGAGTGGAGTAGAGTAGAGTGGAGTGGAGTGGAATGCAGTGGAGTGGATTGGAGAGGAGTGGAATGCAGTAGAGTGGAGTGGAGTGGAGTGGAGTGAAGTGGTGTGGTGTGGATTTGAATGCAGTGGAGTGGAGTGGAGTGGTGTGGAGTGGAGTGGAGTGGAGTGGAGAGGACTGGAGTTGAATGCAGTGGAGTGGAGTGGAGTGGAGTGGAGAGGAGTGCAATGCAGTGCAGAGGAGTGGAATGCAGTGCTGAGGAGTGGAGTGGAGTGGAGTGGAGTGGAGTGGAGTGCAGTGGAGTGGAGTGGAGTAGAGTAGAGTGGAGTGGAGTGGAATGCAGTGGAGTGGATTGGAGAGGAGTGGAATGCAGTAGAGTGGAGTGGAGTGGAGTAGAGTGGAGTGGAGTGGAGTGGTGTGGAGTGGAGTGGAGCGGAGAGGAGAGGAGAGGAATGCAGTGCAGTGGAGTGGAATGCAGTGGAGTGGAGAGGAGTGGAATGCGGTGCAGTGGAGTGGAATGCAGTGCAGTGAAGTGGAGTGGAGTGGAATGCAGTGGAGTGGAGAGAAGTGGAGCGAAGAGGTTTGGAGTGGATTTGAATGCAGTGGAGTGGAGTGGAGTGGAGTGGAATGAAGTGGAGTGGAGTGGAGTGGAATGCAGTTGAGTGGAGTGGAGTGGAGTGGAGTGGAGTGGAGTGGAGTGGAGTGGAGTGGAGTATAGTGGAGTGGAGTTGAATGCAGTGGAGTTGAGTGGAGTGGAGTGGAATGCGGTGGACTGGAGTGGAGTGGAGTGGAGTGGAGTGAAGTGGTGTGCAGTGGATTTGAATGCAGTGGAGTGGAGTGGAGTGGAGTGGAGTGGAGTGGAGTGGAGTGGAGTGGAGTGGAGTGGAGTGGAGTGGAGTGGAATGCAGTGGAGTGGAGTGGAAATCTGTGCAATGAAGTGGAGTGGAGTGGAATGCAGTGGAGTGGAGAGGAGTGGTATGCAGTGCATTGTAGTGGAATGCAGTGCAGTGAAGTGGAATGGAGTGGAATGCAGTGGAGTGGAGAGGAGCGGAGTGGAGTGGAGTGGAGTGGAGTGGAGTGGAGTGGAGTGGAGTGGAATGCAGTGGAGTGGAATGCAGTGGAGTGGAGTGGAGTGGAATGCTGTGCAGTGAAGTGGAGTGGAGTGGAATGTAGTGGAGTGGAGAAGAGTGGAATGCAGTGCAGTGGAGTGCAATGCAGTGCAGTGAAGTGGAGTGGAGTGGAATGCAATGGAGTGGAGTGGCGTGGAGAGGAGTGGAATACAGTGGAATGCAGTGGAGTGGAGTGGGGTGGAGTGGAGTGGAGTGGAGTGGAGTGGAGTGGAGAGGAGTGGAATGCAGTGCAGTGGAGTGGAATGCAGTCGAGTGGAGTGGAATGCTGTGCAGTTAAGTGGAGTGGAGTGGAATGTAGTGGAGTGGAGAAGAGTGGAATGCAGTGCAGCGGAGTGGAATGCAGCGCACTGAAGTGGAGTGGAATGCAATGCAGTGCAGAGGAGTGGAATGCAGTGGAGTGGAGTGGAGTGGAGTGGAGTGGAGTGGAGTGGAGTGGAGTGGAGTGGAGTGGAGTGGAGTGGAGTAGAGTAGAGTGGAGTGGAGTGGAATGCAGTGGAGTGGATTGGAGAGGAGTGCAATGCAGTAGAGTGGAGTGGAGTGGAGTGGAGTGAAGTGGTGTGGAGTGGATTTGAATGCAGTGGAGTGGAGTGGAGTGGTGTGGAGTGGAGTGGAGTGGAGTGGAGAGGACTGGAGTTGAATGCAGTGGAGTGGAGTGGAGTGGAGTGGAGAGGAGTGCAATGCAGTGCAGAGGAGTGGAATGCAGTGCTGAGGAGTGGAGTGGAGTGGAGTGGAGTGGAGTGGAGTGGAGTGGAGTGGAGTGGAGTGGAGTGCAGAGGAGTGGAGTGGAGTAGAGTAGAGTGGAGTGGAGTGGTGTGGAGTGGAGTGGAGCGGAGAGGAGAGGAGAGGAATGCAGTGCAGTGGAGTGGAATGCAGTGGAGTGGAGAGGAGTGGAATGCGGTGCAGTGGAGTGGAGAGGAGTGGAATGCGGTGCAGTGGAGTGGAATGCAGTGCAGTGAAGTGGAGTGGAGTGGAATGCAGTGCAGTGGAGTGGAATGCAGTGGAGTGGAGAGGAGTGGAATGCGGTGCAGTGGAGTGGAATGCAGTGCAGTGAAGTGGAGTGGAGTGGAATGCAGTGGAGTGGAGAGAAGTGGAGCGAAGAGGTTTGGAGTGGATTTGAATGCAGTGGAGTGGAGTGGAGTGGAGTGGAATGCAGTGGAGTGGAGTGGACTGGAATGCAGTGGAGTGGAGTGGAGTGGAGTGGAGTGGAGTGGAGTGGAGTGGAGTGGAGTGGAGTGGAGTTGAATGCAGTGGAGTTGAGTGGAGTGGAGTGGAATGCGGTGGACTGGAGTGGAGTGGAGTGGAGTGGAGTGAAGTGGTGTGCAGTGGATTTGAATGCAGTGGAGTGGAGTGGAGTGGAGTGGAGTGGAGTGGAGTGGAGTGGAGTGGAGTGGAGTGGAGTGGAGTGGAGTGGAGTGGAATGCAGTGGAGTGGAGTGGAAATCTGTGCAATGAAGTGGAGTGGAGTGGAATGCAGTGGAGTGGAGAGGAGTGGAATGCAGTGCATTGTAGTGGAATGCAGTGCAGTGAAGTGGAATGGAGTGGAATGCAGTGGAGTGGAGAGGAGCGGAGTGGAGTGGAGTGGAGTGGAGTGGAGTGGAGTGGAGTGGAGTGGAGTGGAATGCAGTGGAGTGGAGTGGAGTGGAATGCTGTGCAGTGAAGTGGAGTGGAGTGGAATGTAGTGGAGTGGAGAAGAGTGGAATGCAGTGCAGTGGAGTGCAATGCAGTGCAGTGAAGTGGAGTGGAGTGGAATGCAATGGAGTGGAGTGGCGTGGAGAGGAGTGGAATGCAGTGGAATGCAGTGGAGTGGAGTGGGGTGGAGTGGAGTGGAGTGGAGTGGAGTGGAGAGGAGTGGAATGCAGTGCAGTGGAGTGGAATGCAGTCGAGTGGAGTGGAATGCTGTGCAGTGAAGTGGAGTGGAGTGGAATGTAGTGGAGTGGAGAAGAGTGGAATGCAGTGCAGCGGAGTGGAATGCAGTGCAGTGAAGTGGAGTGGAATGCAATGCAGTGCAGAGGAGTGGAATGCAGTGGAGTGGAGTGGAGTGGAGTGGATTTGAGTGGAGTGGAGTGGAGTGGAGTGGAGTGGAATGCAGTGGAGTGGAATGCAGTGGAGTGGAGTGGAGTGGAATGCTGTGCAGTGAAGTGGAGTGGAGTGGAATGTAGTGGAGTGGAGAAGAGTGGAATGCAGTGCAGTGGAGTGCAATGCAGTGCAGTGAAGTGGAGTGGAGTGGAATGCAATGGAGTGGAGTGGCGTGGAGAGGAGTGGAATGCAGTGGAATGCAGTGGAGTGGAGTGGGGTGGAGTGGAGTGGAGTGGAGTGGAGTGGAGAGGAGTGGAATGCAGTGCAGTGGAGTGGAATGCAGTCGAGTGGAGTGGAATGCTGTGCAGTGAAGTGGAGTGGAGTGGAATGTAGTGGAGTGGAGAAGAGTGGAATGCAGTGCAGCGGAGTGGAATGCAGTGCAGTGAAGTGGAGTGGAATGCAATGCAGTGCAGAGGAGTGGAATGCAGTGGAGTGGAGTGGAGTGGAGTAGATTTGAGTGGAGTGGAGTGGAGTGGAGTGGAGTGGAGTGGAGTGGAGTGGAGTTGAATGCAGTGGAGTTGAGTGAAGTGGAGTGGAATGCGGTGGACTGGAGTGGAGTGGAGTGGAGTGGAGTGAAGTGGTGTGGAGTGGATTTGAATGCAGTGGAGTGGAGTGGAGTGGAGTGGAGTGGAGTGGAGTGGAGTGGAGTGGAGTGGAGTGGAGTGGAGTGGAGGGGAGTGGAGAGGACTGGAGTTGAATGCAGTGGAGTGGAGTGGAGTGGAGAGGAGTGCAATGCAGTGCAGAGGAGTGGAATGCAGTGCTGAGGAGTGGAGTGGAGTGGAGTGGAGTGGAGTGGAGTGGAGTGGAGTGGAGTGGAGTGGAGTGGAGTGGAGTGGAGTGGAGTGGAGTGGAATGCAGAGCAGTGGAGTGGAGTGGAGTGGAGTGGAGTGGAATGCAGAGCAGTGGAGTGGAGTGGAGTGGAGTGGAATGCAGAGCAGTGGAGTGGAGTGGAGTGGAGTGGAGTGGAGTGGAGTGGAGTGGAGTGGAGTGGAGTGGAGTGGAGTGGAGTGGAGTGGAGTGGAGTGGAGTGGAGTGGAGTGGAGTATAGTGGAGTGGAGTTGAATGCAGTGGAGTTGAGTGGAGTAGAGTGGAATGCGGTGGACTGGAGTGGAGTGGAGTGGAGTGGAGTGGAGTGGAGTGGAGTGAAGTGGTGTGGAGTGGAGTGGAGTGGAGTGGAGTGGAGTGGAGTGGAGTGGAGTGGAGTGGAGTGGAGTGGAGTGGAGTGGAATGGAGAGGACTGGAGTTGAATGCAGTGGAGTGGAGTGGAGTGGAGTGGAGTGGAGTGGAGTGGAGTGGAGTGGAGTGGAGTGGAGTGGAGTGGAGTGGAGTGGAGTGGAGTGGAGTGGAGTGGAGTGGAGTGGAGTGGAGAGGAGTGGAGTTGAATGCAGTGGAGTGGAGTGGAGTGGAGTGGAGTGGAGTGGAGTGGAGTGGAGTGGAGTGGAGTGGAGTGGAGTGGAGTGGAGTGGAGCGGAGAGGAGAGGAGAGGAATGCAGTGCAGTGGAGTGGAATGCAGTGGAGTGGAGAGGAGTGGAATGCGGTGCAGTGGAGTGGAATGCAGTGCAGTGAAGTGGAGTGGAGTGGAATGCAGTTGAGAGGAGAGGAGTGGAATGCAGTGGAGAGGAGTGGAGAGGAGTGGAGTGGAGTGGAGTAGAGTGGAGTGGAGTGGAGTGGAGTGGAGTGGAGTGGAGTGGAGCGGAGTGGAGTGGAGTGGAGTGGAGTGGAGTGGAGTGGAGTGGAGTGGAGTGGAGTGGTGTGGAGTGGAGTGGAGTATAGTGGAGTGGAGTTGAATGCAGTGGAGTTGAGTGGAGTGGAGTGGAATGCGGTGGACTGGAGTGGAGTGGAGTGGAGTGGAGTGAAGTGGTGTGGAGTGGATTTGAATGCAGTGGAGTGGAGTGGAGTGGAGTGGAGTGGAGTGGAGTGGAGTGGAGTGGAGTGGAGTGGAGTGGAGTGGAATGGAGAGGACTGGAGTTGAATGCAGTGGAGTGGAGTGGAGTGGAGTGGAGTGGAGTGGAGTGGAGTGGAGTGGAGTGGAGTGGAGTGGAGTGGAGTGGAGTGGAGTGGAGTGGAGTGGAGTGGAGTGGAGTGGAGTGGAGTGGAGTAGAGTGGAGAGGAGTGGAGTTGAATGCAGTGGAGTGGAGTGGAGTAGAGTGGAGTGGAGTGGAGTGGAGTGGAGTGGAGTGGAGTGGAGTGGAGTGGAGTGGAGTGGAGTGGAGTGGAGTGGAGTGGAGTGGAGTTGAGTGGAGTGGAGTGGAGAGGAGTGGAGTTGAATGCAGTGGAGTGGAGTGGAGTAGAGTGGAGTGGAGTGGAGTGGAGTGGAGTGGAGTGGAGTGGAGTGGAGTGGAGTGGAGTGGAGTGGAGTGGAGTGGAGTGGAGTGGAGCGGAGAGGAGAGGAGAGGAATGCAGTGCAGTGGAGTGGAATGCAGTGGAGTGGAGAGGAGTGGAATGCGGTGCAGTGGAGTGGAATGCAGTGCAGTGAAGTGGAGTGGAGTGGAATGCAGTGGAGTGGAGAGGAGTGGAATGCAGTGGAGAGGAGTGGAGAGGAGTGGAGTGGAGTGGAGTGGAGTGGAGTGGAGTGGAGTGGAGTGGAGTGGAGTGAAGTGGAGCGGAGAGGAGAGGAGAGGAGAGGAGAGGAATGCAGTGCAGTGGAGTGGAATGCAGTGGAGTGGAGAGGAGTGGAATGCGGTGCAGTGGAGTGGAATGCAGTGCAGTGAAGTGGAGTGGAGTGGAATGCAGTGGAGTGGAGAGAAGTGGAGCGAAGAGGTTTGGAGTGGATTTGAATGCAGTGGAGTGGAGTGGAGTGGAGTGGAATGCAGTGGAGTGGAGTGGAGTGGAATGCAGTGGAGTGGAGTGGAGTGGAGTGGAGTGGAGTGGAGTGGAGTGGAGTGGAGTGGAGTATAGTGGAGTGGAGTTGAATGCAGTGGAGTTTAGTGGAGTGGAGTGGAATGCGGTGGACTGGAGTGGAGTGGAGTGGAGTGGAGTGGAGTGAAGTGGTGTGGAGTGGATTTGAATGCAGTGGAGTGGAGTGGAGTGGAGTGGAGTGGAGTGGAGTGGAGTGGAGTGGAGTGGAGTGAAGTGGAGTGGAGTGGAGTGGAGTGGAGTGGAGAGGACTGGAGTTGAATGCAGTGGAGTGGAGTGGAATGCAGTGGAGTGGAGAGGAATGGAATGAAGTGCAGTGTAGTGGAATGCAGTGCAGTGAAGTGGAATGGAGTGGAATGCAGTGGAGTGGAGAGGAGCGGAGTGGAGTGCAGTGGAGTGGAGTGGAGTAGAGTGGAGTGGAGTGGAGTGGAGTGGAATGCAGTGGAGTGGAGTGGAGTGGAATGCTCTGCAGTGAAGTGGAGTGGAGTGGAATGTAGTGGAGTGGAGAAGAGTGGAATGCAGTGCAGTGGAGTGCAATGCAGTGCTGTGAAGTGGAGTGGAGTGGAATGCAATGGAGTGGAGTGGCGTGGAGAGGTGTGGAATGCAGTGCAGTTGAGTGGAGTGGAGTGGAGTGGAGTGGAGTGGAGTGGAATGCAGTGGAGTGGAGTGGAGTGGAATGCAGTGGAGTGGAGTGGAGTGGAGTGGAGTGGAGTGGAGTGGAGTGGAGTGGAGTGGAGTGGAGTGGAGTGGAGTGGAGTGGAGTGGAGTAGAGTGGAGTAGAGTGGAGAGGAGTGGAGTTGAATGCAGTGGAGTGGAGTGGAGTAGAGTGGAGTGGAGTGGAGTGGAGTGGAGTGGAGTGGAGTGGAGTGGAGTGGAGTGGAGTGGAATGCTCTGCAGTGAAGTGGAGTGGAGTGGAATGCAGTGAAGTGGAGAGTAGTGGAATGCAGTGCAGTGGTGAGGAATGCAGTGCAGTGAAGTGGAGTGGAGTGGAATGCAGTGGAGTGGACAGGAGTGGAGTGAAGTGGTTTGGAGTGGATTTGAATGCAGTGGAGTGGAGTGGAGTGGAGTGGAATGCAGTGGAGTGGAGTGGAGTGAAATGCAGTGGAGTGGAGTGGAATGCAGTGGAGTGGAGTGGAGTGGAGTGGAGTGGAGTGGAGTGGAGTGGAGTGGAGTGGAGTGGAGTGGAATGCAGTGGAGTGGAGTGGAGTGGAGTGGAATGCAGTGGAGTGGAGTGGAGTGGAGTGGAGTGGAGTGGAGTGGAGTGGAGTGGAGTGGAGAGGAGAGGAATGCAGTGGAGTGGAATGCAGTGGAATGGAGTGGAGTGGAGTGGAATGCAGTGGAGTGGAGTGGAGTGGAGTGGAGTGGAGTGGAATGCAGTGGAGTGGAGTGGAGTGGAGTGGAGTGGAGTGGAGTGGAGTGGAGTGGAGTGGAGTGGAGTGGAGTGGAGTGGAGAGGAGTGGAATGCAGTGTAGTGGAGTGGAATGCAGTGGAGTGGAGAGTAGTGGAATGCAGTGCAGTGGTGAGGAATGCAGTGCAGTGAAGTGGAGTGGAGTGGAATGCAGTGGAGTGGACAAAAGGGGAGTGAAGTGGTTTGGAGTGGATTTGAATGCAGTGGAGTGGAGTGGAGTGGAGTGGAATGCAGTGGAGTGGAGTGGAGTGAAATGCAGTGGAGTGGAGTGGAATGCAGTGGAGTGGAGTGGAGTGGAATGCAGTGGAGTGGAGTGGAGTGGAATGCAGTGGAGTGGAGTGGAGTGGAGTGGAATGCAGTGGAGTGGAGTGGAGTGGAGTGGAGTGGAGTGGAATGCAGTGGAGTGGAATGCAGTGGAATGGAGTGGAGTGGAGTGGAATGCAGTGGAGTGGAGTGGAGTGGAGTGGAGTGGAGTGGAATGCAGTGGAGTGGAGTGGAGTGGAGTGGAGTGGAGTGGAGTGGAGTGGAGTGGAGTGGAGAGGAGTGGAATGCAGTGTAGTGGAGTGGAATGCAGTGGAGTGGAGAGTAGTGGAATGCAGTGCAGTGGTGAGGAATGCAGTGCAGTGAAGTGGAGTGGAGTGGAATGCAGTGGAGTGTACAGGAGTGGAGTGGAGTGGTTTTGAGTGGATTTGAATGCAGTGGAGTGGAGTGGAGTGGAGTGGAATGCAGTGGAGTGGAGTGAACTGGAATGCAGTGGAGTGGAGTGGAATGCAGTGGAGTGGAGTGGAGTGGAGTGGAGTGGAGTGGAGTGGAGTGGAGTGGAATGCAGTGGAGTGGAGTGGAGTGGAATGCAGTGGAGTGGAGTGGAGTGGAGTGGAGTGGAGTGGAATGCAGTGGAGTGGAGTGGAGTGGAGTGGAGTGGAGTGGAGTGGAGTGGAGTGGAGTGGAGTGGAGTGGAGTGGAGTGGAGTGGAGAGGAGTGGAATGCAGTGCAGTGGAATGGAATGCAGTGGAGTGGAGAGTAGTGGAATGCAGTGCAGTGGTGAGGAATGCAGTGCAGTGAAGTGGAGTGGAGTGGAGTGGAGTGGTTTGGAGTGGATTTGAATGCAGTGGAGTGGAGTGGAGTGGAGTGGAATGCAGTGGAGTGGAGTGGAGTGGAATGCAGTGGAGTGGAGTGGAGTGGAGTGGAATGCAGTGGAGTGGAGTGGAGTGGAGTGGAGTGGAGTGGAGTTGAATGCAGTGGAGTGGAGTGGAGTGGAGTGGAGTGGAGTGGAGTGGAGTGGAGTGGAGTGGAGTGGAGTATAGTGGAGTGGAGTGGAGTGGAGTGGAGTGAAGTGGAGTGGAATGCGGTGGAGTGGAGTGGAGTGGAGTGGACTGGATTTGAATGCAGTGGAGTGGAGTGGGGTGGAGTGGAGTGGAGTGGAGAGGAGAAAAGTTGAATGCAGTGGAGTGGAGTGGAGTGGAGTGGAGTGGAGTGGAGTGGAGTGGAGTGGAGTGGAGTGGAGTGGAGTGGAGTGGAGTGGAGTGGAGTGGAGTGGAGTGGAGAGGAGTGCAATGCAGTGCAGAGGAGTGGAATGCAGTGCAGAGGAGTGGAGTGGAGTGGAGTTGAATGCAGTGGAGTGGAGTGGAGTGGAGTGGAGTGGAGTGGAGTGGAGTGGAGTGGAGTGGAGTGGAGTATAGTGGAGTGGAGTGGAGTGGAGTGGAGTGAAGTGGAGTGGAATGCGGTGGAGTGGAGTGGAGTGGAGTGGACTGGATTTGAATGCAGTGGAGTGGAGTGGGGTGGAGTGGAGTGGAGTGGAGAGGAGAAAAGTTGAATGCAGTGGAGTGGAGTGGAGTGGAGTGGAGTGGAGTGGAGTGGAGTGGAGTGGAGTGGAGTGGAGTGGAGTGGAGTGGAGTGGAGTGGAGAGGAGTGCAATGCAGTGCAGAGGAGTGGAATGCAGTGCAGAGGAGTGAAGTGGAGTGGAGTGGAGTGGAGTGGAGTGGAGTGGAGTGGAGTGGAGTGGAGTGGAGTAGAGTAGAGTGGAGTGGAGTGGAATGCAGTTGAGTGGATTGGAGAGGAGTGGAATGCAGTGCAGTGGATTGGAATGCAGTGGAGTGGAGTGGAATGCAGTGGAATGCAGAAGAGTACAGTGGAGTGTAGAGGAGTGGAGTGGAGTGGAGTGTTGTGGAGAGGAGTGGAATGCAGTTCAGTAAAGTGGAGTGGAGTTTAATGCAGTGGAGTGGAGAGGAGTGGAATGCAGTGGAGTGGAGTGGAGTGGAGTGGAGTGGAGTGGAGTGGAATGCAGTGGAGTGGAGTGGAGTGGAGTGGAGTGGAGTGGAGTGGAGTGGAGTGGAGTGGAGTGGAGTGGAGTGGAGTGGAGAGAAATGCAATGGAGCTGAGTGGAGTGGAGAGGAGTGGAGTTCAGTGGAGTAGTGTGTAGTGGAGTGGAGTGCAGTGGAATGCAGTGGAGTGGAGAGTAGTCGAATGCAGTGCAGTGGTGAGGAATGCAGTGCAGTGAAGTGGAGTGGAGTGGAATGCAGTGGAGTGGACAGGAGTGGAGTGGAGTGGTTTGGAGTGGATTTGAATGCAGTGGTGTGGAGTGGAGTGGAGTGGAATGCAGTGGAGTGGAGTGGAGTGGAGTGGAATGCAGTGGAGTGGAGTGGAGTGGAGTGGAGTGGATAGAGTGGAGTTGAATGCAGTGGAGTGGAGTGGAGTTGAATGCAGTGGAGTGGAGTGGAGTGGAGTGGAGTGGAGTGGAGTAGAGTGGAGTGGAGTGGAGTGGAGTGGAGTGGAGTGGAGTGGAGTGGAGTGGAGTGGAGTGGAGTGAAGTGGAGTTGAATGCAGTGGAGTGGAGTGGAGTGGAGTGGAGTGGAATGCTGTGGAGTGGAGTGGAGTGGAGTGGAGTGGAGTGGAGTGGAGTGGAGTGGAGTGGAGTGGAGTGGAGTGGTGTGGAGTGGATTTGAATGCAGTGGAGTGGAGTGAAGTGGAGTGGAGTGGAGTGGAGTGGAGTGGAGAGGAGAAAAGTTGAATGCAGTGGAGTGGAGTGGAGTGGAGTGGAGTGGAGTGGAGTGGAGTGGAGTGGAGTGGAGTGGAGTGGAGTGGAGTGGAATGCAGTGGAGTGGAGTGGAGTGGAGTGGAGTGGAATGCAGTTGAGTGGAGTGGAGTGGAGTGGAGTGGAGTGGAGTGGAGTGGAGTGGAGTGGAGTGGAGTGGAGTGGAGTGGAGTGGAGTGGAGAGAAATGCAATGGAGCTGAGTGGAGTGGAGAGGAGTGGAGTTCAGTGGAGTAGTGTGTAGTGGAGTGGAGTGCAGTGGAATGCAGTGGAGTGGAGAGTAGTCGAATGCAGTGCAGTGGTGAGGAATGCAGTGCAGTGAAGTGGAGTGGAGTGGAATGCAGTGGAGTGGACAGGAGTGGAGTGGAGTGGTTTGGAGTGGATTTGAATGCAGTGGAGTGGAGTGGAGTGGAGTGGAATGCAGTGGAGTGGAGTGGAGTGGAGTGGAGTGGAAAGGAATGCAGTGGATGGAATGGAGTGGAGTGGAGTGGAGTGGAGTTGAATGCCGTGGAGTGGAGTGGAGTGGAGTGGAGTGAAGTGGAGTTGAATGCAGTGGAGTGGAGTGGAGTGGAGTGGAGTGGAGTGGATTGCGGTGGAGTGGAGTGGAGTGGAGTGGAGTGGAGTGGAGTGGAGTGGAGTGGAGTGGAGTGGAGTGGAGTGGTGTGGAGTGGATTTGAATGCAGTGGAGTGGAGTGGAGTGGAGTGGAGTGGAGTGGAGTGGAGTGGAGTGGAGTGGAGTGGAGTGGAGAGGAGAAAAGTTGAATGCAGTGGAGTGGAGTGGAGTGGAGTGGAGTGGAGTGGAGTGGAGTGGAGTGGAGTGGAGTGGAGTGGAGTGGAGTGGAGTTGAGTGGAGTGGAGTGGAGTGGAGTTGAGTGGAGTGGAGTGGAGTGGAGTGCAATGCAGTGCAGAAGAGTGGAATGCAGTGCAGAGGAGTGAAGAGGAGTGGAGTGGAGTGGAGTGGTGTGGAGTAAAGTGGAGTGGAGTGGAGTGGAGTGGAGTGGAGTGGAGTAGAGTAGAGTGGAGTGGAGTGGAATGCAGTTGAGTGGATTGGAGAGGAGTGGAATGCAGTGCAGTGGATTGGAATGCAGTGGAGTGGAGTGGAATGCAGTGGAATGCAGAGGAGTACAGTGGAGTGTAGAGGAGTGGAGTGGAGTGGAGTGTTGTGGAGAGGAGTGGAATGCAGTGCAGTAAAGTGGAGTGGAGTTTAATGCAGTGGAGTGGAGACGAGTGGAATGCAGTGGAGTGGAGTGGAGTGGAGTGGAGTGGAGTGGAGTGGAGTGGAGTGGAGTGGAGTGGAGTGGAGTGGAGTGGAGTGGAGTGGAGTGGAATGCAGTGGAGTGGAGTGGAGTGGAGTGGAATGCAGTGGAGTGGAGTGGAGTGGAGTGGAGTGGAGTGGAGTGGAGTGGAGTGGAGTGGAGTGGAGTGGAGTGGAGTGGAGTGGAGTGGAGAGAAATGCAATGGAGCTGAGTGGAGTGGAGAGGAGTGGAGTTCAGTGGAGTAGTGTGTAGTGGAGTGGAGTGCAGTGGAATGCAGTGGAGTGGAGAGTAGTCGAATGCAGTGCAGTGGTGAGGAATGCAGTGCAGTGAAGTGGAGTGGAGTGGAATGCAGTGGAGTGGACAGGAGTGGAGTGGAGTGGTTTGGAGTGGATTTGAATGCAGTGGAGTGGAGTGGAGTGGAGTGGAATGCAGTGGAGTGGAGTGGAGTGGAGTGGAATGCAGTGGAGTGGAGTGGAGTGGAGTGGAGTGGAGTGGAGTGGAGTTGAATGCAGTGGAGTGGAGTGGAGTGGAGTGGAGTGGAGTGGAGTGGAGTGGAGTGGAGTGGAGTGGAGTGGAGTGGAGTGGAGTGGAGTGGAGTGGAGTGAAGTGGAGTTGAATGCAGTGGAGTGGAGTGGAGTGGAGTGGAGTGGAGTGGAATGCTGTGGAGTGGAGTGGAGTGGAGTGGAGTGGAGTGGAGTGGAGTGGAGTGGAGTGGAGTGGAGTGGTGTGGAGTGGATTTGAATGCAGTGGAGTGGAGTGGAGTGGAGTGGAGTGGAGTGGAGAGGAGAAAAGTTGAATGCAGTGGAGTGGAGTGGAGTGGAGTGGAGTGGAGTGGAGTGGAGTGGAGTGGAGTGGAGTGGAGTGGAGTGGAGTGGAGTGGAGTGGAATGCAGTGGAGTGGAGTGGAGTGGAGTGGAATGCAGTGGAGTGGAGTGGAGTGGAGTGGAGTGGAGTGGAGTGGAGTGGAGTGGAGTGGAGTGGAGTGGAGTGGAGTGGAGTGGAGTGGAGTGGAGAGAAATGCAATGGAGCTGAGTGGAGTGGAGAGGAGTGGAGTTCAGTGGAGTAGTGTGTAGTGGAGTGGAGTGCAGTGGAATGCAGTGGAGTGGAGAGTAGTCGAATGCAGTGCAGTGGTGAGGAATGCAGTGCAGTGATGTGGAGTGGAGTGGAATGCAGTGGAGTGCAGAGGAGTGGAATGCAGTGGAGAGGAGTGGAGAGGAGTGGAGTGGAGTGGAGTAGAGTGAAGTGGAGTGGAGTGGAGTGGAGTGGAGTGGAGTGGAGTGGAGTGGAGTGGAGTGGAGTGGAGTGGAGTGGAGTGGAGTTGAGTGGAGAGGAGTGCAATGCAGTGCAGAGGAGTGGAATGCAGTGCAGAGGAGTGAAGAGGAGTGGAGTGGAGTGGAGTGGTGTGGAGTAAAGTGGAGTGGAGTGGAGTGGAGTGGAGTGGAGTAGAGTAGAGTGGAGTGGAGTGGAATGCAGTTGAGTGGATTGGAGAGGAGTGGAATGCAGTGCAGTGGATTGGAATGCAGTGGAGTGGAGTGGAATGCAGTGGAATGCAGAGGAGTACAGTGGAGTGTAGAGGAGTGGAGTGGAGTGGAGTGTTGTGGAGAGGAGTGGAATGCAGTGCAGTAAAGTGGAGTGGAGTTTAATGCAGTGGAGTGGAGAGGAGTGGAATACAGTGGAGTGGAGTGGAGTGGAGTGGAGTGGAGTGGAGTGGAGTGGAGTGGAGTGGAGTGGAGTGAAGTGGAATGCAGTGGAGTGGAGTGGAGTGGAGTGGAATGCAGTGGAGTGGAGTGGAGTGGAGTGGAGTGGAGTGGAGTGGAGTGGAGTGGAGTGGAGTGGAGTGGAGTGGAATGCAGTGGAGTGGAGTGGAGTGGAGTGGAATGCAGTGGAGTGGAGTGGAGTGGAGTGGAGTGGAGTGGAGTGGAGTGGAATGCAGTGGAGTGGAGTGGAGTGGAGTGGAGTGGAGTGGAGTGGAGTGGAGTGGAGTGGAGTGGAATGCAGTGAAGTGGAGTGGAGTGGAGTGGAGTGGAGTGGAGTGGAGTGGAGTGGAGTGGAGTGGAGTGGAGTGGAGTGGAGTGTTGTGGAGAGGAGTGGAATGCAGTGCAGTAAAGTGGAGTGGAGTTTAATGCAGTGGAGTGGAGAGGAGTGGAATGCAGTGGAGTGGAGTGGAGTGGAGTGGAGTGGAGTGGAGTGGAGTGGAGTGGAGTGGAGTGGAGTGGAGTGGAGTGGAGTGGAGTGGAGTGGAGTGGAGTGGAATGCAGTGGAGTGGAGTGGAGTGGAGTGGAATGCAGTGGAGTGGAGTGGAGTGGAGTGGAGTGGAGTGGAGTGGAGTGGAGTGGAGTGGAGTGGAATGCAGTGGAGTGGAGTGGAGTGGAGTGGAATGCAGTGGAGTGGAGTGGAGTGGAGTGGAGTGGAATGCAGTGGAGTGGAGTGGAGTGGAGTGGAATGCAGTGGAGTGGAGTGGAGTGGAGTGGAGTGGAGTGGAGTGGAGTGGAGTGGAGTGGAGTGGAGTGGAGTGGAGTGGAGTGGAGTGGAGTGGAGTGGAGTGGAGTGGAGTTGAGTGGAGAGGAGTGGAATGCAGTGGAGTGGAATGGAATGGAGTGGAGTGGAATGCAGTGGAGTGGAGTGGAGTGGAGTGGAGTGGAGTGGAGTGGAGTGGAGTGGAGTGGAGTAAAGTGGAGTGGAGTGGAGTGGAGAGGAGTGGAATGCAGTGCAGTGGAGTGGAATGCAGTGCAGTGGAGTGGAATGCAGTGGAGTGTAGAGGAGTGGAGTGGAGTGGAGTGTTGTGGAGAGGAGTGGAATGCAGTGCAGTAAAGTGGAGTGGAGTTTAATGCAGTGGAGTGGAGAGGAGTGGAATGCAGTGGAGTGGAGTGGAGTGGAGTGGAGTGGAGTGGAGTGGAGTGGAGTGGAGTGGAGTGGAGTGGAGTGGAGTGGAGTGGAGTGGAGTGGAATGCAGTGGAGTGGAGTGGAGTGGAGTGGAATGCAGTGGAGTGGAGTGGAGTGGAGTGGAGTGGAGTGGAGTGGAGTGGAATGCAGTGGAGTGGAGTGGAGTGGAGTGGAATGCAGTGGAGTGGAGTGGAGTGGAGTGGAGTGGAATGCAGTGGAGTGGAGTGGAGTGGAGTGGAGTGGAGTGGAGTGGAGTGGAGTGGAGTGGAGTGGAGTGGAGTGGAGAGGAGTGGAATGCAGTGAAGTGGAGTGGAATGCAGTGGAGTGGAGAGTAGTGGAATGCAGTGCAGTGGTGAGGAATGCAGTGCAGTGAAGTGGAGTGGAGTGGAATGCAGTGGAGTGGACAGGAGTGGAGTGGAGTGGTTTGGAGTGGATTTGAATGCAGTGGAGTGGAGTGGAGTGGAGTGGAATGCAGTGGAGTGGAGTGGAGTGGAGTGGAGTGGAGTGGAGTGGAGTGGAGTGGAGTGGAGTGGAGTGGAATGCAGTGGAGTGGAGTGGAGTGGAGTGGAGTGGAGTGGAGTGGAGTGGAGTGGAGTGGAGTGGAGTGGAGTGGAGAGGAGTGGAATGCAGTGCAGTGGAGTGGAATGCAGTGGAGTGGAGAGTAGTGGAATGCAGTGCAGTGGTGAGGAATGCAGTGCAGTGAAGTGGAGTGGAGTGGAATGCAGTGGAGTGGACAGGAGTGGAGTGGAGTGGTTTGGAGTGGATTTGAATGCAGTGGAGTGGAGTGGAGTGGAGTGGAATGCAGTGGAGTGGAGTGGAGTGGAATGCAGTGGAGTGGAGTGGAGTAGAGTGGAGTGGAGTGGAGTGGAGTGGAGTGGAGTGGAGTGGAGTGGAGTGGAGTGGAGTGGAGTGGAGTGGAGTTGAATGCAGTGGAGTGGAGTGGAGTGGAGTGGAGTGGAGTGGAGTGGAGTGGAGTGGAGTGGAGTGGAGTGGAGTGGAGTGGAGTGAAGTGGAGTTGAATGCAGTGGAGTGGAGTGGAGTGGAGTGGAATGCAGTGGAGTGGAGTGGAGTGGAGTGGAGTGGAGTGGAGTGGAGTGGAGTGGATATGAATGCAGTGGAGTGGAGTGGAGTGGAGTGGAGTGGAGTGGAGTGGAGTGGAGTGGAGTGGAGTGGAGAGGAGAAAAGTTGAATGCAGTGGAGTGGAGTGGAGTGGAGTGGAGTGGAGAGGAGAAAAGTTGAATGCAGTGGAGTGGAGTGGAGTGCAGTGGAATGCAGTGGAGTGGAGTGGAGTGGAGTGGAGTGGTGTGGAGTTGAGTGGAGTGGAGTGGAGTGGAGTGGAGTGGAGTGGAGTGGAGTGGAGTGGAGTGGAGTGGAGTGGAGTGGAGTGGAGTGGAGTGGAGTGGAGTTGAGAGGAGTGCAATGCAGTGCAGAGGAGTGGAATGCAGTGCAGAGGAGTGAAGTGGAGTGGAGTGGAGTGGAGTAGAGTAGAGTGGAGTGGAGTGGAATGCAGTTGAGTGGATTGGAGAGGAGTGGAATGCAGTGCAGTGGATTGGAATGCAGTGGAGTGGAGTGGAATGCAGTGGAATGCAGAGGAGTACAGTGGAGTGTAGAGGAGTGGAGTGGAGTGGAGTGTTGTGGAGAGGAGTGGAATGCAGTGCAGTAAAGTGGAGTGGAGTTTAATGCAGTGGAGTGGAGAGGAGTGGAATGCAGTGGAGTGGAGTGGAGTGGAGTGGAGTGGAGTGGAGTGGAGTGGAGTGGAGTGGAGTGGAGTGGAGTGGAGTGGAGTGGAGTGGAATGCAGTGGAGTGGAGTGGAGTGGAGTGGAATGCAGTGGAGTGGAGTGGAGTGGAGTGGAGTGGAGTGGAGTGGAGTGGAATGCAGTGGAGTGGAGTGGAGTGGAGTGGAGTGGAGTGGAGTGGAGTGGAGTGGAGTGGAGTGGAATGCAGTGGAGTGGAGTGGAGTGGAGTGGAATGAAGTGGGGTGGAGTGGGGGGGAGTGGAGTGGAGTGGAGTGGAGTGGAGTGGAGTGGAGTGGAGTGGAGTGGAGTGGAGTGGAGTGGAGTGGAATGCAGTGGAGTGGAGTGGAGTGGAGTGGAATGCAGTGGAGTGGAGTGGAGTGGAGTGGAGTGGAGTGGAGTGGAGTGGAGTGGAGTGGAGTGGAGTGGAGTGGAATGCAGTGGAGTGGAGTTGAGTGGAGTGGAATGCAGTGGAGTGGAGTGGAGTGGAGTGGAGTGTAGTGGAGTGGAGTGGAGTGGAGTGGAATGCAGTGGAGTGGAGTGGAGTGGAGTGGAGTGGAGTGGAGTGGAGTGGAGTGGAGTGGAGTGGAGTGGAATGCAGTGGAGTGGAGTGGAGTGGAGTGGAGTGGAGTGGAGTGGAGTGGAATGAAGTGGGGTGGAGTGGGGGGGAGTGGGGTGGAGTGGTGTAGAGTAGAGTGAAGAGGAGTGCATATGTATGAAAAGGAATGGAGAAGAGGGTACTGAGGTGTAGATGCCTTGATTGGAGAGTAGTTGAGTAGAGTGGAGTGGAGTAGAGTGGAGTGGAGTGGAGTGGAGTGGAGTGGAGTGGAGTGGAGTGGAGTGGCATGGATAGGAATTGTTTGGTGCATTGTGGAAATGTGTGGAGAGGAGTGGAGTGGGGTTGATTGGGGTGGAGTGGCGTGGAGTGGCGTGGAGTGGAGTGGAGTGGAGTGGAGTGGAGTGGAGTGGGATGGATAGGAATTGTTTGGCGCATTGTGGAAATGTGTGGAGAGGAGTGGAGTGGAGTGGAGAGGAGTGGAGTGGAGTAAAGTTGAGTGGAGTGGAGTGGAGGGGAGTGGAGGGGCGTGGAGTGGAGTGGAGTGGGGTGTAATGAAGTGGGGTGGAGTGGGGTGGAGTGGTGTGGAGTAGAGTGAAGAGGAGTGCACATGTATGAAAAGGAATGAAGGAGAGGGTAGTGAGGTGTAGATGCCTTGATTGGAGAGTAGTGGAGTTCAAAGGAGTGGTGCGGAGTGGAGTGGAGGGGAGTGGAGGGGAGTGGAGTGGAGTGGAGTGGGGTGGAGTGGAGTGGAGTGGGGTGGAGTGGGGTGCAGTGGCGTGGAGTGGCGTGGAGTAGAGTGGAGAGGAGTGGAATGCAGTGGAGTGGAGTGGAGTGGAGTGGAGTGGAGTGGAGTGGAGTGGAGTGGAGTGGAGTGGAGTGGAGTGGAGTGGAATGCAGTGGAGTGGAGAGGAGTGGAATGCAGTGCAGTGAAGTGGAATGCAGTGCAGTGGAGTGGAGAGGAGTGGAGTGGAGTGGAGAGGAGTGGAATGCAGTGGAGTGTAGAGGAGTGGAGTGGAATGCAGTGGAATGCAGTGGAGTGCAGTGGAGTGGAGAGGAGTGGAGTGGAGTGGAGTGGAGTGGAATGCAGTGGAGTGGAGTGGAGGGGAGTGGAATGCAGTGGAGTGGAGCTGAGAGGAGTGGAATGCAGTGGTGTGGAGTGGAATGTTGTGCAGTGAAGTGGAGTGGAGTGGAATGCAATGGAGTGGAGAGGAGTGGAATGCAGTACAGTGGAGTGGAATGCAGTGCAGTGAAGTGGAGTGGAGTGGAATGCAGTGGAATGCAGAGGAGTACAGTGGAGTGTAGAGGAGTGGAGTGGAGTGGAGTGTTGTGGAGAGGAGTGGAATGCAGTTCAGTAAAGTGGAGTGGAGTTTAATGCAGTGGAGTGGAGAGGAGTGGAATGCAGTGGAGTGGAGTGGAGTGGAGTGGAGTGGAGTGGAGTGGAGTGGAATGCAGTGGAGTGGAGTGGAGTGGAGTGGAGTGGAGTGGAGTGGAGTGGAGTGGAGTGGAGTGGAGTGGAATGCAGTGGAGTGGAGAGGAGTGGAATGCAGTGCAGTGAAGTGGAATGCAGTGCAGTGGAGTGGAGAGGAGTGGAGTGGAGTGGAGAGGAGTGGAATGCAGTGGAGTGTAGAGGAGTGGAGTGGAATGCAGTGGAATGCAGTGGAGTGCAGTGGAGTGGAGAGGAGTAAAGTGGAGTGGAGTGGAGTGGAGTGGAATGCAGTGGAGTGGAGTGGAGTGGAGTGGAGTGGAGTGGAGTGGAGTGGAGTGGAGTGGAGTGGAGAGGAGTGGAATGCAGTGCAGTGGAGTGGAATGCAGTGGAGTGTAGAGGAGTGGAGTGGAGTGGAGTGTTGTGGAGAGGAGTGGAATGCAGTGCAGTAAAGTGGAGTGGAGTTTAATGCAGTGGAGTGGAGAGGAGTGGAATGCAGTGGAGTGGAGTGGAGTGGAGTGGAGTGGAGTGGAGTGGAGTGGAGTGGAGTGGAGTGGAGTGGAGTGGAATGCAGTGGAGTGGAGTGGAGTGGAGTGGAATGCAGTGGATTGGAGTGGAGTGGAGTGGAGTGGAGTGGAGTGGAGTGGAGTGGAGTGGAGTGGAATGCAGTGGAGTGGAGTGGAGTGGAGTGGAATGCAGTGGAGTGGAGTGGAGTGGAGTGGAGTGGAGTGGAGTGGAGTGGAGTGGAGAGGAGTGGAATGCAGTGCAGTGGAGTGGAATGCAGTGGAGTGGAGAGTAGTGGAATGCAGTGCAGTGGTGAGGAATGCAGTGCAGTGAAGTGGAGTGGAGTTGAATGCAGTGGAGTGGACAGGAGTGGAGTGGAGTGGTTTGGAGTGGATTTGAATGCAGTGGAGTGGAGTGGAGTGGAGTGGAATGCAGTGGAGTGGAGTGGAGTGGAGTGGAATGCAGTGGAGTGGAGTGGAGTGGAGTGGAGTGGAGTGGAGTGGAGTGGAGTGGAGTGGAGTTGAATGCAGTGGAGTGGAGTGGAGTGGAGTGGAGTGGAGTGGAGTGGAGTGGAGTGGAGTGGAGTGGAGTGGAGTGGAGTGGAGTGGAGTAGAGTGGAGAGGAGTGGAGTGGAGTGAAGTGGAGTTGAATGCAGTGGAGTGGAGTGGAGTGGAGTGGAATGCTGTGGAGTGGAGTGGAGTGGAGTGGAGTGGAGTGGAGTGGAGTGGAGTGGAGTGGAGTGGTGTGGAGTGGATTTGAATGCAGTGGAGTGGAGTGGAGTGGAGTGGAGTGGAGTGGAGTGGAGTGGAGTGGAGTGGAGAGGAGAAAAGTTGAATGCAGTGGAGTGGAGTGGAGTGGAGTGGAGTGGAGTGGAGTGGAGTGGAGTGGAGTGGAATGCAGTGGAGTGGAGTGGAGTGGAGTGGAATGCAGTGGAGTGGAGTGGAGTGGAGTGGAGTGGAGTGGAGTGGAGTGGAGTGGAGTTGAGTGGAGTGGAGTGGAGTGGAGTGGAGTAAAGTGGAGTGGAGTGGAGTAGAGTAGAGTGGAGTGGAGTGGAATGCAGTGCAGTGGATTGGAATGCAGTGGAGTGGAGTGGAATGCAGTGGAATGCAGAGGAGTACAGTGGAGTGTAGAGGAGTGGAGTGGAGTGGAGTGTTGTGGAGAGGAGTGGAATGCAGTGCAGTAAAGTGGAGTGGAGTTTAATGCAGTGGAGTGGAGAGGAGTGGAATGCAGTGGAATGCAGTGGAGTGGAGTGGAGTGGAGTGGAGTGGAGTGGAGTGGAGTGGAGTGGAGTGGAGTGGAGTGGAGTGGAGTGGTGTGGAATGCAGTGGAGTGGAGTGGAATGCAGTGGAGTGGAGTGGAGTGGAGTGGAGTGGAGTGGAGTGGAGTGGAATGCAGTGGAGTGGAGTGGAGTGGAGTGGAATGCAGTGGAGTGGAGTGGAGTGGAGTGGAGTGGAGTGGAGTGGAGTGGAGTGGAGTGGAGTGGAATGCAGTGGAGTGGAGTGGAGTGGAGTGGAGTGGAGTGGAGTGGAGTGGAGTGGAATGCAGTGGAGTGGAGTGGAGTGGAGTGGAATGAAGTGGGGTGGAGTGGGGGGGAGTGGAGTGGAGTGGAGTGGAGTGGAGTGGAGTGGAGTGGAGTGGAGTGGAGTGGAGTGGAATGCAGTGGAGTGGAGTGGAGTGGAGTGGAATGCAGTGGAGTGGAGTGGAGTGGAGTGGAGTGGAGTGGAGTGGAGTGGAGTTGAGTGGAGTGGAGTGGAGTGGAGTGGAGTGGAGTGGAGTGGAATGCAGTGGAGTGGAGTGGAGTGGAGTGGAGTGGAGTGGAGTGGAATGCAGTGGAGTGGAATGCAGTGGAGTGGAGTGGAGTGGAGTGGAGTGGAGTGGAGTGGAGTGGAGTGGAGAGGAGTGGAGTGGAGTGGAGTGGAGTGGAATGCAGTGGAGTGGAGTGGAGTGGAGTGGAGTGGAGTGGAGTGGAATGAAGTGGGGTGGAGTGGGGGGGAGTGGGGTGGAGTGGTGTAGAGTAGAGTGAAGAGGAGTGCATATGTATGAAAAGGAATGGAGAAGAGGGTACTGAGGTGTAGATGCCTTGATTGGAGAGTAGTTGAGTAGAGTGGAGTGGAGTAGAGTGGAGTGGAGTGGAGTGGAGTGGAGTGGAGTGGAGTGGAGTGGAGTGGAGTGGAGTGGCATGGATAGGAATTGTTTGGTGCATTGTGGAAATGTGTGGAGAGGAGTGGAGTGGGGTTGATTGGGGTGGAGTGGCGTGGAGTGGCGTGGAGTGGAGTGGAGTGGAGTGGAGTGGAGTGGAGTGGAGTGGGATGGATAGGAATTGTTTGGCGCATTGTGGAAATGTGTGGAGAGGAGTGGAGTGGAGTGGAGAGGAGTGGAGTGGAGTAAAGTTGAGTGGAGTGGAGTGGAGGGGAGTGGAGGGGCGTGGAGTGGAGTGGAGTGGGGTGTAATGAAGTGGGGTGGAGTGGGGTGGAGTGGTGTGGAGTAGAGTGAAGAGGAGTGCACATGTATGAAAAGGAATGAAGGAGAGGGTAGTGAGGTGTAGATGCCTTGATTGGAGAGTAGTGGAGTTCAAAGGAGTGGTGCGGAGTGGAGTGGAGGGGAGTGGAGGGGAGTGGAGTGGAGTGGAGTGGGGTGGAGTGGAGTGGAGTGGGGTGGAGTGGGGTGCAGTGGCGTGGAGTGGCGTGGAGTAGAGTGGAGAGGAGTGGAATGCAGTGGAGTGGAGTGGAGTGGAGTGGAGTGGAGTGGAGTGGAGTGGAGTGGAGTGGAGTGGAGTGGAGTGGAGTGGAGTGGAATGCAGTGGAGTGGAGAGGAGTGGAATGCAGTGCAGTGAAGTGGAATGCAGTGCAGTGGAGTGGAGAGGAGTGGAGTGGAGTGGAGAGGAGTGGAATGCAGTGGAGTGTAGAGGAGTGGAGTGGATTGCAGTGGAATGCAGTGGAGTGCAGTGGAGTGGAGAGGAGTGGAGTGGAGTGGGGTGGAGTGGGGTGCAGTGGCGTGGAGTGGCGTGGAGTAGAGTGGAGAGGAGTGGAATGCAGTGGAGTGGAGTGGAGTGGAGTGGAGTGGAGTGGAGTGGAGTGGAGTGGAGTGGAGTGGAGTGGAATGCAGTGGAGTGGAGAGGAGTGGAATGCAGTGCAGTGAAGTGGAATGCAGTGCAGTGGAGTGGAGAGGAGTGGAGTGGAGTGGAGAGGAGTGGAATGCAGTGGAGTGTAGAGGAGTGGAGTGGATTGCAGTGGAGTGGAGTGGAGTGGAGTGGAGTGGAGTGGAGTGGAGTGGAGTGGAGTGGAGTGGAGTGGAGTGGAGTGGAATGCAGTGGAGTGGAGAGGAGTGGAATGCAGTGCAGTGAAGTGGAATGCAGTGCAGTGGAGTGGAGAGGAGTGGAGTGGAGTGGAGAGGAGTGGAATGCAGTGGAGTGTAGAGGAGTGGAGTGGATTGCAGTGGAATGCAGTGGAGTGCAGTGGAGTGGAGAGGAGTGGAGTGGAGTGGAGTGGAGTGGAATGCAGTGGAGTGGAGTGGAGGGGAGTGGAATGCAGTGGAGTGGAGCTGAGAGGAGTGGAATGCAGTGGTGTGGAGTGGAATGTTGTGCAGTGAAGTGGAGTGGAGTGGAATGCAATGGAGTGGAGAGGAGTGGAATGCAGTACAGTGGAGTGGAATGCAGTGCAGTGAAGTGGAGTGGAGTGGAATGCAGTGGAATGCAGAGGAGTACAGTGGAGTGTAGAGGAGTGGAGTGGAGTGGAGTGTTGTGGAGAGGAGTGGAATGCAGTTCAGTAAAGTGGAGTGGAGTTTAATGCAGTGGAGTGGAGAGGAGTGGAATGCAGTGGAGTGGAGTGGAGTGGAGTGGAGTGGAGTGGAATGCAGTGGAGTGGAGTGGAGTGGAGTGGAGTGGAGTGGAGTGGAGTGGAGTGGAGTGGAATGCAGTGGAGTGGAGAGGAGTGGAATGCAGTGCAGTGAAGTGGAATGCAGTGCAGTGGAGTGGAGAGGAGTGGAGTGGAGTGGAGAGGAGTGGAATGCAGTGGAGTGTAGAGGAGTGGAGTGGAATGCAGTGGAATGCAGTGGAGTGCAGTGGAGTGGAGAGGAGTAAAGTGGAGTTGAGTGGAGTGGAGTGGAGTGGAGTGCAGTGGAGTGGAGTGGAGTGGAGTGGAGTGGAGTGGAGTGGAGAGGAGTGGAATGCAGTGCAGTGGAGTGGAATGCAGTTGAGTGTAGAGGAGTGGAGTGGAGTGGAGTGTTGTGGAGAGGAGTGGAATGCAGTGCAGTAAAGTGGAGTGGAGTTTAATGCAGTGGAGTGGAGAGGAGTGGAATGCAGTGGAGTGGAGTGGAGTGGAGTGGAATGCAGTGGAGTGGAGTGGAGTGGAGTGGAGTGGAGTGGAGTGGAGTGGAGTGGAGTGGAGTGGAATGCAGTGGAGTTGAGTGGAGTGGAGTGGAATGCAGTGGAGTGGAGTGGAGTGGAGTGGAGTGGAGTGGAGTGGAGTGGAGTGGAGTGGAGTGGAATGCAGTGGAGTGGAGTGGAGTGGAGTGGAGTGGAGTGGAGTGGAGTGGAATGCAGTGGAGTGGAGTGGAGTGGAGTGGAGTGGAGTGGAGTGGAGTGGAGTGGAGTGGAGAGGAGTGGAATGCAGTGAAGTGGAGTGGAATGCAGTGGAGTGGAGAGTAGTGGAATGCAGTGCAGTGGTGAGGAATGCAGTGCAGTGAAGTGGAGTGGAGTGGAATGCAGTGGAGTGGACAGGAGTGGAGTGGAGTGGTTTGGAGTGGATTTGAATGCAGTGGAGTGGAGTGGAGTGGAGTGGAATGCAGTGGAGTGGAGTGGAGTGGAGTGGAGTGGAGTGGAGTGGAGTGGAGTGGAGTGGAGTGGAGTGGAGTGGAATGCAGTGGAGTGGAGTGGAGTGGAGTGGAGTGGAATGCAGTGGAGTGGAGTGGAGTGGAGTGGAGTGGAGTGGAGTGGAGTGGAGTGGAGTGGAGAGGAGTGGAATGCAGTGCAGTGGAGTGGAATGCAGTGGAGTGGAGAGTAGTGGAATGCAGTGCAGTGGTGAGGAATGCAGTGCAGTGAAGTGGAGTGGAGTGGAATGCAGTGGAGTGGACAGGAGTGGAGTGGAGTGGTTTGGAGTGGATTTGAATGCAGTGGAGTGGAGTGGAGTGGAGTGGAGTGGAGTGGAGTGGAGTGGAGTGGAGTGGAGTGGAGTGGAGTGGAGTGGAGTGGAATGCAGTGGAGTGGAGTGGAGTGGAGTGGAATGCAGTGGAGTGGAGTGGAGTGGAGTGGAGTGGAGTGGAGTGGAGTGGAGTGGAGTGGAGAGGAGTGGAATGCAGTGCAGTGGAGTGGAATGCAGTGGAGTGGAGAGTAGTGGAATGCAGTGCAGTGGTGAGGAATGCAGTGCAGTGAAGTGGAGTGGAGTGGAATGCAGTGGAGTGGACAGGAGTGGAGTGGAGTGGTTTGGAGTGGATTTGAATGCAGTGGAGTGGAGTGGAGTGGAGTGGAATGCAGTGGAGTGGAGTGGAGTGGAGTGGAATGCAGTGGAGTGGAGTGGAGTGGAGTGGAGTGGAGTGGAGTGGAGTGGAGTGGAGTGGAGTTGAATGCAGTGGAGTGGAGTGGAGTGGAGTGGAGTGGAGTGGAGTGGAGTGGAGTGGAGTGGAGTGGAGTGGAGTGGAGTAGAGTGGAGAGGAGTGGAGTGGAGTGGAGTGAAGTGGAGTTGAATGCAGTGGAGTGGAGTGGAGTGGAGTGGAATGCTGTGGAGTGGAGTGGAGTGGAGTGGAGTGGAGTGGAGTGGAGTGGAGTGGAGTGGAGTGGAGTGGAGTGGTGTGGAGTGGATTTGAATGCAGTGGAGTGGAGTGGAGTGGAGTGGAGTGGAGTGGAGTGGAGTGGAGTGGAGTGGAGTGGAGTGGAGTGGAGTGGAGAGGAGAAAAGTTGAATGCAGTGGAGTGGAGTGGAGTGGAGTGGAGTGGAGTGGAGTGGAGTGGAGTGGAGTGGAGTGGAGTGGAGTGGAGTGGAGTGGAGTGGAGTGGAGTGGAGTGGAGTGGAGTGGAGTGGAGTGGAATGCAGTGGAGTGGAGTGGAGTGGATTTGAATGCAGTGGAGTGGAGTGGAGTGGAGTGGAGTGGAGTGGAGTGGAGTGGAGTGGAGTGGAGTGGAGTGGAGTGGAGTGGAGTGGAGTGGAGTGGAGTGGAGTGGAGTAAAGTGGAGTGGAGTGGAGTAGAGTAGAGTGGAGTGGAGTGGAATGCAGTGCAGTGGATTGGAATGCAGTGGAGTGGAGTGGAATGCAGTGGAATGCAGAGGAGTACAGTGGAGTGTAGAGGAGTGGAGTGGAGTGGAGTGTTGTGGAGAGGAGTGGAATGCAGTGCAGTAAAGTGGAGTGGAGTTTAATGCAGTGGAGTGGAGAGGAGTGGAATGCAGTGGAATGCAGTGGAGTGGAGTGGAGTGGAGTGGAGTGGAGTGGAGTGGAGTGGAGTGGAGTGGAGTGGAGTGGTGTGGAATGCAGTGGAGTGGAGTGGAATGCAGTGGAGTGGAGTGGAGTGGAGTGGAGTGGAGTGGAGTGGAGTGGAGTGGAGTGGAGTGGAGTGGAATGCAGTGGAGTGGAGTGGAGTGGAGTGGAATGCAGTGGAGTGGAGTGGAGTGGAGTGGAGTGGAGTGGAGTGGAGTGGAGTGGAGTGGAATGCAGTGGAGTGGAGTGGAGTGGAGTGGAGTGGAATGCAGTGGAGTGGAGTGGAGTGGAGTGGAGTGGAGTGGAGTGGAGTGGAGTGGAGTGGAGTGGCATGGATAGGAATTGTTTGGTGCATTGTGGAAATGTGTGGAGAGGAGTGGAGTGGGGTTGATTGGGGTGGAGTGGCGTGGAGTGGCGTGGAGTGGAGTGGAGTGGAGTGGAGTGGAGTGGAGTGGGAAGGATAGGAATTGTTTGGCGCATTGTGGAAATGTGTGGAGAGGAGTGGAGTGGAGTGGAGAGGAGTGGAGTGGAGTAAAGTTGAGTGGAGTGGAGTGGAGGGGAGTGGAGGGGCGTGGAGTGGAGTGGAGTGGGGTGTAATGAAGTGGGGTGGAGTGGGGTGGAGTGGTGTGGAGTAGAGTGAAGAGGAGTGCACATGTATGAAAAGGAATGAAGGAGAGGGTAGTGAGGTGTAGATGCCTTGATTGGAGAGTAGTGGAGTTCAAAGGAGTGGTGCGGAGTGGAGTGGAGGGGAGTGGAGGGGAGTGGAGTGGAGTGGAGTGGGGTGGAGTGGAGTGGAGTGGGGTGGAGTGGGGTGCAGTGGCGTGGAGTGGCGTGGAGTAGAGTGGAGAGGAGTGGAATGCAGTGGAGTGGAGTGGAGTGGAGTGGAGTGGAGTGGAGTGGAGTGGAGTGGAGTGGAGTGGAGTGGAGTGGAGTGGAGTGGAGTGGAGTGGAATGCAGTGGAGTGGAGAGGAGTGGAATGCAGTGCAGTGAAGTGGAATGCAGTGCAGTGGAGTGGAGAGGAGTGGAGTGGAGTGGAGAGGAGTGGAATGCAGTGGAGTGTAGAGGAGTGGAGTGGAATGCAGTGGAATGCAGTGGAGTGCAGTGGAGTGGAGAGGAGTGGAGTGGAGTGGAGTGGAGTGGAGTGGAATGCAGTGGAGTGGAGTGGAGGGGAGTGGAATGCAGTGGAGTGGAGCTGAGAGGAGTGGAATGCAGTGGTGTGGAGTGGAATGTTGTGCAGTGAAGTGGAGTGGAGTGGAATGCAATGGAGTGGAGAGGAGTGGAATGCAGTACAGTGGAGTGGAATGCAGTGCAGTGAAGTGGAGTGGAGTGGAATGCAGTGGAATGCAGAGGAGTACAGTGGAGTGTAGAGGAGTGGAGTGGAGTGGAGTGTTGTGGAGAGGAGTGGAATGCAGTTCAGTAAAGTGGAGTGGAGTTTAATGCAGTGGAGTGGAGAGGAGTGGAATGCAGTGGAGTGGAGTGGAGTGGAGTGGAGTGGAGTGGAATGCAGTGGAGTGGAGTGGAGTGGAGTGGAGTGGAGTGGAGTGGAGTGGAGTGGAGTGGAGTGGAGTGGAGTGGAGTGGAATGCAGTGGAGTGGAGTGGAATGCAGTGGAGTGGAGTGGAGTGGAGTGGAATGCAGTGGATTGGAGTGGAGTGGAGTGGAGTGGAGTGGAGTGGAGTGGAGTGGAGTGGAGTGGAGTGGAGTGGAGTGGAATGCAGTGGAGTGGAGTGGAGTGGAGTGGAATGCAGTGGAGTGGAGTGGAGTGGAGTGGAGTGGAGTGGAGTGGAGTGGAGTGGAGTGGAGAGGAGTGGAATGCAGTGCAGTGGAGTGGAATGCAGTGGAGTGGAGAGTAGTGGAATGCAGTGCAGTGGTGAGGAATGCAGTGCAGTGAAGTGGAGTGGAGTGGAATGCAGTGGAGTGGACAGGAGTGGAGTGGAGTGGTTTGGAGTGGATTTGAATGCAGTGGAGTGGAGTGGAGTGGAGTGGAATGCAGTGGAGTGGAGTGGAGTGGAGTGGAATGCAGTGGAGTGGAGTGGAGTGGAGTGGAGTGGAGTGGAGTTGAATGCAGTGGAGTGGAGTGGAGTGGAGTGGAGTGGAGTGGAGTGGAGTGGAGTGGAGTGGAGTGGAGTGGAGTGGAGTGGAGTGGAGTGGAGTGGAGTGGAGTAGAGTGGAGAGGAGTGGAGTGGAGTGGAGTGGAGTTGAATGCAGTGGAGTGGAGTGGAGTGGAGTGGAATGCTGTGGAGTGGAGTGGAGTGGAGTGGAGTGGAGTGGAGTGGAGTGGAGTGGAGTGGAGTGGAGTGGAGTGGAGTGGAGTGGTGTGGAGTGGATTTGAATGCAGTGGAGTGGAGTGGAGTGGAGTGGAGTGGAGTGGAGTGGAGTGGAGTGGAGAGGAGAAAAGTTGAATGCAGTGGAGTGGAGTGGAGTGGAGTGGAGTGGAGTGGAGTGGAGTGGAGTGGAGTGGAGTGGAGTGGAGTGGAGTGGAGTGGAGTGGAGTGGAATGCAGTGGAGTGGAGTGGAGTGGATTTGAATGCAGTGGAGTGGAGTGGAGTGGAGTGGAGTGGAGTGGAGTGGAGTGGAGTGGAGTGGAGTGGAGTGGAGTGGAGTGGAGTGGAGTGGAGTGGAGTAAAGTGGAGTGGAGTGGAGTAGAGTAGAGTGGAGTGGAGTGGAATGCAGTGCAGTGGATTGGAATGCAGTGGAGTGGAGTGGAATGCAGTGGAATGCAGAGGAGTACAGTGGAGTGTAGAGGAGTGGAGTGGAGTGGAGTGTTGTGGAGAGGAGTGGAATGCAGTGCAGTAAAGTGGAGTGGAGTTTAATGCAGTGGAGTGGAGAGGAGTGGAATGCAGTGGAATGCAGTGGAGTGGAGTGGAGTGGAGTGGAGTGGAGTGGAGTGGAGTGAAGTGGAGTGGAGTGGAGTGGAGTGGAGTGGTGTGGAATGCAGTGGAGTGGAGTGGAATGCAGTGGAGTGGAGTGGAGTGGAGTGGAGTGGAGTGGAGTGGAGTGGAGTGGAGTGGAGTGGAGTGGAATGCAGTGGAGTGGAGTGGAGTGGAGTGGAATGCAGTGGAGTGGAGTGGAGTGGAGTGGAGTGGAGTGGAGTGGAGTGGAGTGGAGTGGAGTGGAGTGGAGTGGAATGCAGTGGAGTGGAGTGGAGTGGAGTGGAGTGGAATGCAGTGGAGTGGAGTGGAGTGGAGTGGAGTGGAGTGGAGTGGAGTGGAGTGGAGAGGAGTGGAATGCAGTGCAGTGGAGTGGAATGCAGTGGAGTGTAGAGGAGTGGAGTGGAGTGGAGTGTTGTGGAGAGGAGTGGAATGCAGTGCAGTAAAGTGGAGTGGAGTTTAATGCAGTGGAGTGGAGAGGAGTAGAATGCAGTGGAGTGGAGTGGAGTGGAGTGGAGTGGAGTGGAGTGCAGTGGAGTGGAGTGGAGTGGAGTGGAGTGGAGTGGAGTGGAGTGGAGTGGAATGCAGTGGAGTGGAGTGGAGTGGAGTGGAATGCAGTGGAGTGGAGTGGAGTGGAGTGGATTGGAGTGGAGTGGAGTGGAGTGGAGTGGAGTGGAGTGGAGTGGAGTGGAGTGCAGTGGAGTGGAGTGGAGTGGAGTGGAGTGGAGTGGAGTGGAATGCAGTGGAGTGGAGTGGAGTGGAGTGGAATGCAGTGGAGTGGAGTGGAGTGGAGTGGATTGGAGTGGAGTGGAGTGGAGTGGAGTGGAATGCAGTGGAGTGGAGTGGAGTGGAGTGGAATGCAGTGGAGTGGAGTGGAGTGGAGTGGAGTGGAGTGGAGTGGAGTGGAGTGGAGTGGAGTGGAGTGGAGTGGAGTGGAGTGGAGTGGAGTGGAGTGGAGAGGAGTGGAATGCAGTGCAGTGGAGTGGAATGCAGTTGAGTGGAGAGTAGTGGAATGCAGTGCAGTGGTGAGGAATGCAGTGCAGTGAAGTGGAGTGGAGTGGAATGCAGTGGAGTGGACAGGAGTGGAGTGGAGTGGTTTGGAGTGGATTTGAATGCAGTGGAGTGGAGTGGAGTGGAGTGGAATGCAGTGGAGTGGAGTGGAGTGGAGTGGAGTGGAGTGGAGTGGAGTGGAGTGGAGTTGAATGCAGTGGAGTGGAGTGGAGTGGAGTGGAGTGGAGTGGAGTGAGTGGAGTGGAGTGGAGTGGAGTGGAGGAGTGGAGTGGAGTGGAGTGGAGTGGAGTGGAGTAGAGTGGAGAGGAGTGGAGTGGAGTGGAGTGATGTGGAGTTGAATGCAGTGGAGTGGAGTAGAGTGGAGTGGAGTGGAGTGGAGTGGAATGCTGTGGAGTGGAGTGGAGTGGAGTGGAGTGGAGTGGTGTGGAGTGGAGTGGTGTGGAGTGGATTTGAATGCAGTGGAGTGGAGTGGAGTGGAGTGGAGTGGAGTGGAGTGGAGTGGAGTGGAGAGGAGAAAAGTTGAATGCAGTGGAGTGGAGTGGAGTGGAGTGGAGTGGAGTGGAGTGGAGTGGAGTGGAGTGGAGTGGAGTGGAATGCAGTGGAGTGGAGTGGAGTGGAGTGGAATGCAGTGGAGTGGAGTGGAGTGGAGTGGAGTGGAGTGGAGTGGAGTGGAGTGGAGTGGAGTGGAGAGAAATGCAATGGAGCTGAGTGGAGTGGAGAGGAGTGGAGTTCAGTGGAGTAGTGTGTAGTGGAGTGGAGTGCAGTGGAATGCAGTGGAGTGGAGAGTAGTCGAATGCAGTGCAGTGGTGAGGAATGCAGTGCAGTGAAGTGGAGTGGAGTGGAATGCAGTGGAGTGGACAGGAGTGGAGTGGAGTGGTTTGGAGTGGATTTGAATGCAGTGGAGTGGAGTGGAGTGGAATGTAGTGGAGTGGAGTGGAGTGGAGTGGAGTGGAGTGGAAAGGAATGCAGTGGATGGAATGGAGCGGAGTGGAGTGGAGTGGAGTTGAATGCCGTGGAGTGGAGTGGAGTGGAGTGGAGTGGAGTGGAGTGGAGTGGAGTGGAGTGGAGTGGAGTGGAGTGGAGTGGAGTGGAGTGGAGTGAAGTGGAGTTGAATGCAGTGGAGTGGAGTGGAGTGGAGTGGAGTGGAATGCGGTGGGAGTGGAGTGGAGTGGAGTGGAGTGAGTGGAGTGGAGTGGAGTGGAGTGGAGTGGTGTGGAGTGGATTTGAATGCAGTGGAGTGGAGTGGAGTGGAGTGGAGTGGAGTGGAGTGGAGTGGAGTGGAGTGGAGTGGAGTGGAGTGGAGTGGAGAGGAGTAAAGTGGAGAGGAGAGGAGTGGAGTGGAGTGGAGTGGAGTGGAGTGGAGTGGAGTGGAGTGGAGGAGTGGAGTGAGTGGAGTGGAGTGGAGTGGAGTGGAGTGGAGTTGAGTGGAATGCAGTGGAGTGGAGTGGAGTGGAGTGGAATGCAGTGGAGTGGAGTGGAGTGGAGTGGAGTGGAGTGGAATGAAGTGGGGTGGAGTGGGGGGGAGTGGAGTAAAGTGGAGTGGAATGCAGTGGAGTGGAGTGGAGTGGAGTGGAGTGGAGTGCAGTGGAATGCAGTGAAGTGGAGAGTAGTCGAATGCAGTGCAGTGGTGAGGAATGCAGTGCAGTGAAGTGGAGTGGAGTGGAATGCAGTGGAGTGGACAGGAGTGGAGTGGAGTGGTTTGGAGTGGATTTGAATGCAGTGGATGGAATGGAGTGGAGTGGAGTGGAGTGGAGTTGAATGCCGTGGAGTGGAGTGGAGTGGAGTGGAGTGGAGTGAAGTGGAGTTGAATGCAGTGGAGTGGAGTGGAGTGGAGTGGAGTGGAATGCGGTGGAGTGGAGTGGAGTGGAGTGGAGTGGAGTGGAGTGGAGTGGAGTGGAGTGGAGTGGAGTGGATTTGAATGCAGTGGAGTGGAGTGGAGTGGAGTGGAGTGGAGTGGAGTGGAGTGGAGTGGAGTGGAGTGGAGAGGAGTAAAGTTGAATGCAGTGGAGTGGAGTGGAGTGGAGTGGAGTGGAGTGGAGTGGAGTGGAGTGGAGTGGAGTGGAGTGGAGTGGAGTGGAGTGGAGTGGAGTGGAGAGGAGTGCAATGCAGTGCAGAGGAGTGGAATGCAGTGCAGAGGAGTGAAGAGGAGTGGAGTGGAGTGGAGTGGAGTGGAGTGGAGTGGAGTGGAGTGGAGTGGAGTAGAGTAGAGTGGAGTGGAGTGGAATGCAGTTGAGTGGATTGGAGAGGAGTGGAATGCAGTGCAGTGGATTGGAATGCAGTGGAGTGGAGTGGAGTGGAGTGGAATGCAGTGGAGTGGAGTGGAGTGGAGTGGAGTGGAATGCAGTGGAGTGGAGTGGAGTGGAGTGGAGTGGAGTGGAGTGGAGTGGAGTGGAGTGGAGTGGAGTGGAGTGGAATGCAGTGGAGTGGAGTGGAGTGGAGTGGAGTGGAGTGGAGTGGAGTGGAATGAAGTGGGGTGGAGTGGGGGGGAGTGGAGTGGAGTGGAGTGGAGTGGAGTGGAGTGGAGTGGAGTGGAATGCAGTGGAGTGGAGTGGAGTGGAGTGGAATGCAGTGGAGTGGAGTGGAGTGGAGTGGAGTGGAGTGGAGTGGAGTGGAGTGGAATGCAGTGGAGTGGAGTGGAGTGGAGTGGAATGCAGTGGAGTGGAGTGGAGTGGAGTGGAGTGGAGTGGAGTGGAGTGGAGTGGAATGCAGTGGAGTGGAGTGGAGTGGAGTGGAGTGGAGTGGAGTGGAGTGGAGTGGAGTGGAGTGGAGTGGAGTGGAATGCAGTGGAGTGGAGTGGAGTGGAGTGGAGTGGAGTGTAGTGGAGTGGAATGAAGTGGGGTGGAGTGGGGGGGAGTGGGGTGGAGTGGTGTAGAGTAGAGTGAAGAGGAGTGCACATGTATGAAAAGGAATGGAGAAGAGGGTAGTGAGGTGTAGATGCCTTGATTGGAGTGTAGTTGAGTAGAGTGGAGTGGAGTAGAGTGGAGTGGAGTGGAGTGGAGTGGAGTGGAATGCAGTGGAGTGGAGTGGAGTGGAGTGGAGTGGAGTGGAGTGGAGTGGAGTGGAGTGGAGTGGAGTGGAGTGGAGTGGAGAGAAATGCAATGGAGCTGAGTGGAGTGGAGAGGAGTGGAGTTCAGTGGAGTAGTGTGTAGTGGAGTGGAGTGCAGTGGAATGCAGTGGAGTGGAGAGTAGTCGAATGCAGTGCAGTGGTGAGGAATGCAGTGCAGTGAAGTGGAGTGGAGTGGAA
Organism: Cyrtonyx montezumae; assembly: GCF_038088225.1. Taxonomy (NCBI): domain Eukaryota; kingdom Metazoa; phylum Chordata; class Aves; order Galliformes; family Odontophoridae; genus Cyrtonyx; species Cyrtonyx montezumae. Next base: position 134,305 of record NW_027071832.1, read on the forward strand.
TGCAGTGGAGTGGACAGGAGTGGAGTGGAGTGGTTTGGAGTGGATTTGAATGCAGTGCAGTGGAGTGGAGTGGAGTGGAGTGGAATGCAGTGGAGTGGAGTGGAGTGGAGTGGAATGCAGTGGAGTGGAGTGGAGTGGAGTGGAGTGGAATGGAGTGGAGTTGAATGCAGTGGAGTGCAGTGGAGTGGAGTGGAGTGGAGTGGAGTGGAGTGGAGTGGAGTGGAGTGGAGTGGAGTGGAATGCAGTGGAGTGGAGTGGAGTGGAGTGTAGTGGAGTGGAATGAAGTGGGGTGGAGTGGGGGGGAGTGGGGTGGAGTGGTGTAGAGTAGAGTGAAGAGGAGTGCACATGTATGAAAAGGAATGGAGAAGAGGGTAGTGAGGTGTAGATGCCTTGATTGGAGTGTAGTTGAGTAGAGTGGAGTGGAGTAGAGTGGAGTGGAGTGGAGTGGAGTGGAGTGGAGTGGAGTGGAGTGGAGTGGAGTGGAGTGGAGTGGAGTGGAGTGGAGTGGAGTGGCATGGATAGGAATTGTTTGGTGCATTGTGGAAATCTGTGGAGAGGAGTGGAGTGGGGTTGATTGGGGTGGAGTGGCGTGGAGTGGAGTGGAGCTGAGTGGAGTGGAGTGGAGTGGAGTGGGATGGATAGGAATTGTTTGGCGCATTGTGGAAATGTGTGGAGAGGAGTGGAGTGGAGTGTAGAGGAGTGGAGTGGAGTGGAGTGTTGTGGAGAGGAGTGGAATGCAGTTCAGTAAAGTGGAGTGGAGATTAATGCAGTGGAGTGGAGAGGAGTGGAATGCAGTGGAGTGGAGTGGAGTGGAGTGGAATGCAGTGGAGTGGAGTGGAGTGGAGTGGAGTGAGTGGAGTGGAGTGGAGTGGAGAGAAATGCAATGGAGCTGAGTGGAGTGGAGAGGAGTGGAGTTCAGTGGAGTAGTGTGTAGTGGAGTGGAGTGCAGTGGAATGCAGTGGAGTGGAGAGTAGTCGAATGCAGTGCAGTGGTGAGGAATGCAGTGCAGTGAAGTGGAGTGGAGTGGAATGCAGTGGAGTGGACAGGAGTGGAGTGGAGTGGTTTGGAGTGGATTTGAATGCAGTGCAGTGGAGTGGAGTGGAGTGGAGTGGAATGCAGTGGAGTGGAGTGGAGTGGAGTGGAATGCAGTGGAGTGGAGTGGAGTGGAGTGGAGTGGAATGGAGTGGAGTTGAATGCAGTGGAGTGCAGGAGTGGAGTGGAGTGGAGTGGAGTGGAGTGGAGTGGAGTGGAGTGGAGTGGAATGCAGTGGAGTGGAGTGGAGTGGAGTGTAGTGGAGTGGAATGAAGTGGGGTGGAGTGGGGGGGAGTGGGGTGGAGTGGTGTAGAGTAGAGTGAAGAGGAGTGCACATGTATGAAAAGGAATGGAGAAGAGGGTAGTGAGGTGTAGATGCCTTGATTGGAGTGTAGTTGAGTAGAGTGGAGTGGAGTAGAGTGGAGTGGAGTGGAGTGGAGTGGAGTGGAGTGGAGTGGAGTGGAGTGGAGTGGAGTGGAGTGGCATGGATAGGAATTGTTTGGTGCATTGTGGAAATCTGTGGAGAGGAGTGGAGTGGGGTTGATTGGGGTGGAGTGGCGTGGAGTGGAGTGGAGTGGAGTGGAGTGGAGTGGAGTGGAGTGGAGTGGAGTGGAGTGGAGTGGAGTGGGATGGATAGGAATTGTTTGGCGCATTGTGGAAATGTGTGGAGAGGAGTGGAGTGGAGTGTAGAGGAGTGGAGTGGAGTGGAGTGTTGTGGAGAGGAGTGGAATGCAGTTCAGTAAAGTGGAGTGGAGATTAATGCAGTGGAGTGGAGAGGAGTGGAATGCAGTGGAGTGGAGTGGAGTGGAGTGGAATGCAGTGGAGTGGAGTGGAGTGGAGTGGAGTGGAGTGGAGTGGAGTGGAGTGGAGTGGAGTGGAGAGAAATGCAATGGAGCTGAGTGGAGTGGAGAGGAGTGGAGTTCAGTGGAGTAGTGTGTAGTGGAGTGGAGTGCAGTGGAATGCAGTGGAGTGGAGAGTAGTCGAATGCAGTGCAGTGGTGAGGAATGCAGTGCAGTGAAGTGGAGTGGAGTGGAATGCAGTGGAGTGGACAGGAGTGGAGTGGAGTGGTTTGGAGTGGATTTGAATGCAGTGCAGTGGAGTGGAGTGGAGTGGAGTGGAATGCAGTGGAGTGGAGTGTAGTGGAGTGGAATGCAGTGGAGTGGAGTGGAGTGGAGTGGAGTGGAATGGAGTGGAGTTGAATGCAGTGGAGTGCAGTGGAGTGGAGTGGAGTGGAGTGGAGTGGAGTGGAGTGGAGTGGAGTGGAGTGGAGTGAAGTGGAGTTGAATGCAGTGGAGTGGAGTGGAGTGGAGTGGAGTGGAGTGGAATGCTGTGGAGTGGAGTGGAGTGGAGTGGAATGCTGTGGAGTGGAGTGGAGTGGAGTGGAGTGGAGTGGAGTGGAGTGGAGTGGTGTGGAGTGGATTTGAATGCAGTGGAGTGGAGTGGAGTGGAGTGGAGTGGAGTGGAGTGGAGTGGAGTGGAGAGGAGAAAAGTTGAATGCAGTGGAGTGGAGTGGAGTGGAGTGGAGTGGAGTGGAGTGGAGTGGAGTGGAGTGGAATGCAGTGGAGTGGAGTGGAGTGGAGTGGAGTGGAGTGGAGTGGAGTGGAGTGGAGTGGAGTGGAGAGAAATGCAATGGAGCTGAGTGGAGTGGAGAGGAGTGGAGTTCAGTGGAGTAGTGTGTAGTGGAGTGGAGTGCAGTGGAATGCAGTGGAGTGGAGAGTAGTCGAATGCAGTGCAAGTGGTGAGGAATGCAGTGCAGTGAAGTGGAGTGGAGTGGAATGCAGTGGAGTGGACAGGAGTGGAGTGGAGTGGTTTGGAGTGGATTTGAATGCAGTGGAGTGGAGTGGAGTGGAGTGGAGTGGAGTGGAGTGGAGTGGAGTGGAAAGGAATGCAGTGGATGGAATGGAGTGGAGTGGAGTGGAGTGGAGTTGAATGCCGTGGAGTGGAGTGGAGTGGAGTGGAGTGGAGTGGAGTGGAGTGGAGTGGAGTGGAGTGGAGTGGAGTGGAGTGGAGTGGAGTGGAGTGGAGTGAAGTGGAGTTGAATGCAGTGGAATGGAGTGGAGTGGAGTGGAGTGGAATGCCGTGGAGTGGAGTGGAGTGGAGTGGAGTGGAGTGGAGTGGAGTGGTGTGGAGTGGATTTGAATGCAGTGGAGTGGAGTGGAGTGGAGTGGAGTGGAGTGGAGTGGAGTGGAGTGGAGTGGAGTGGAGTGGAGAGGAGAAAAGTTGAATGCAGTGGAGTGGAGTGGAGTGGAGTGGAGTGGAGTGGAGTGGAGTGGAGTGGAGTGGAGTGGAGTGGAGTGGAGTGGAGTGGAGTTGAGTGGAGAGGAGTGCAATGCAGTGCAGAGGAGTGGAATGCAGTGCAGAGGAGTGAAGAGGAGTGGAGTGGAGTGGAGTGGAGTGGAGTGGAGTGGAGTAAAGTGGAGTGGAGTGGAGTAGAGTAGAGTGGAGTGGAGTGGAATGCAGTTGAGTGGATTAGAGAGGAGTGGAATGCAGTGCAGTGGATTGGAATGCAGTGGAGTGGAGTGGAATGCAGTGGAATGCAGAGGAGTACAGTGGAGTGTAGAGGAGTGGAGTGGAGTGGAGTGTTGTGGAGAGGAGTGGAATGCAGTGCAGTAAAGTGGAGTGGAGTTTAATGCAGTGGAGTGGAGAGGAGTGGAATGCAGTGGCGTGGAGTGGAGTGGAGTGGAGTGGAGTGGAGTGGAGTGGAGTGGAGTGGAGTGGAATGCAGTGAGTGGAGTGGAGTGGAGTGGAATGCAGTGGAGTGGAGTGGAGTGGAGTGGAGTGGAGTGGAGTGGAGTGGAGTGGAATGCAGTGGAGTGGAGTGGAGTGGAGTGGAATGCAGTGGAGTGGAGTGGAGTGGAGTGGAGTGGAGTGGAGTGGAGTGGAATGCAGTGGAGTGGAGTGGAGTGGAGTGGAGTGGAGTGGAGTGGAATGCAGTGGAGTGGAGTGGAGTGGAGTGGAGTGGAGTGGAGTGGAGTGGAGTGGAGTGGAGAGGAGTGGAATGCAGTGCAGTGGAGTGGAATGCAGTGGAGTGTAGAGGAGTGGAGTAGAGTGGAGTGTTGTGGAGAGGAGTGGAATGCAGTGCAGTAAAGTGGAGTGGAGTTTAATGCAGTGGAGTGGAGAGGAGTGGAATGCAGTGGAGTGGAGTGGAGTGGAGTGGAGTGGAGTGGAGTGGAGTGGAGTGGAGTGGAGTGGAGTGGAGTGGATTTGAATGCAGTGGAGTGGAGTGGAGTGGAGTGGAGTGGAGTGGAGTGGAGTGGAGTGGAGTGGAGTGGAGTGGAGTGGAGTGGAGTGGAAAGGAATGCAGTGGATGGAATGGAGTGGAGTGGAGTGGAGTGGAGTTGAATGCCGTGGAGTGGAGTGGAGTGGAGTGAGTGGAGTGGAGTGGAGTGGAGTGGAGTGGAGTGGAGTGGAGTGGAGTGGAGTGGAGTGGAGTGGAGTGGAGTGGAGTGAAGTGGAGTTGAATGCAGTGGAATGGAGTGGAGTGGAGTGGAGTGGAATGCCGTGGAGTGGAGTGGAGAGGAGTGGAAGTGGAGTGGAGTGGAGTGGTGTGGAGTGGATTTGAATGCAGTGGAGTGGAGTGGAGTGGAGTGGAGTGGAGTGGAGTGGAGTGGAGTGGAGTGGAGTGGAGTGGAGAGGAGAAAAGTTGAATGCAGTGGAGTGGAGTGGAGTGGAGTGGAGTGGAGTGAGTGAGTGGAGTGGAGTGGAGTGGAGTGGAGTGGAGTGGAGTGGAGTTGAGAGGAGTGCAATGCAGTGCAGAGGAGTGGAATGCAGTGCAGAGGAGTGAAGAGGAGTGGAGTGGAGTGGAGTGGAGTGGAGTGGAGTAAAGTGGAGTGGAGTGGAGTAGAGTAGAGTGGAGTGGAGTGGAATGCAGTTGAGTGGATTAGAGAGGAGTGGAATGCAGTGCAGTGGATTGGAATGCAGTGGAGTGGAGTGGAATGCAGTGGAATGCAGAGGAGTACAGTGGAGTGTAGAGGAGTGGAGTGGAGTGGAGTGTTGTGGAGAGGAGTGGAATGCAGTGCAGTAAAGTGGAGTGGAGTTTAATGCAGTGGAGTGGAGAGGAGTGGAATGCAGTGGCGTGGAGTGGAGTGGAGTGGAGTGGAGTGGAGTGGAGTGGAGTGGAATGCAGTGGAGTGGAGTGGAGTGGAGTGGAATGCAGTGGAGTGGAGTGGAGTGGAGTGGAGTGGAGTGGAGTGGAGTGGAATGCAGTGGAGTGGAGTGGAGTGGAGTGGAATGCAGTGGAGTGGAGTGGAGTGGAGTGGAGTGGAGTGGAGTGGAATGCAGTGGAGTGGAGTGGAGTGGAGTGGAGTGGAGTGGAGTGGAGTGGAATGCAGTGGAGTGGAGTGGAGTGGAGTGGAGTGGAGTGGAGTGGAGTGGAGTGGAGTGGAGTGGAGTGGAGTGGAGAGGAGTGGAATGCAGTGCAGTGGAGTGGAATGCAGTGGAGTGTAGAGGAGTGGAGTAGAGTGGAGTGTTGTGGAGAGGAGTGGAATGCAGTGCAGTAAAGTGGAGTGGAGTTTAATGCAGTGGAGTGGAGAGGAGTGGATGAGTGAGTGAGTGGAGTGGAGTGGAGTGGAGTGGAGTGGAGTGGAGTGGAGTGGAGTGGAGTGGAGTGGAGTGGAGTGGAGTGGAGTGGAGTGGAATGCAGTGGAGTGGAGTGGAGTGGAATGCAGTGGAGTGGAGTGGAGTGGAGTGGAGTGGAGTGGAGTGGAGTGCAGTGAGTGAGTGGAGTGGAATGCAGTGGAGTGGAGTGGAGTGGAGTGGAATGCAGTGGAGTGGAGTGGAGTGGAGTGGAGTGAGTGGAGT